>NW_015390090.1:43810-65993 GCF_001527695.2 Protobothrops mucrosquamatus
GAAGGAAGGAAGGAAGGAAGGAAGGGAATGTAAAGAGAAAGAACTGAGAAGGAGGAAGGAAGGAAGGAAGGAAATGTAAAGAGAAAGAACAGAAAGATGAAGGAAGGAAGGAAGGAAAGAAGGAAGGAAGCAGGGAGATAAATGATATAGAGAGAAGGAAGGAAGGAAGGGAAAGGAATGTAAAGAGAAAGAACTGAGAAGGAGGAAGGAAGGAAGGAAGGGAGAAAGGAAGGAAGGAAGGAAAGGAGGGAGGGAGTGTATGAGAGGGGGAAGGGAGGAAGGGAGGGGAAGGGGAAGAGAAGGAGGAAAAGAAGGTCAAGAAGGATATTCAACAAAAAGAACAGAAGAAGGAACTTGAACAAAAGGACAACCCCAGCCCAAACACCCGAAGCTTGAAAGAAAGAGAGAGGGAAAGAAAGAGAGCGGGAAAGAAAGACAGAAACAAAAGAACAGGACAGGGAAGGGTTAACACTCCCATCTTTAACATACCAGGTGCAGGAAACCATCATCCACAGCCCACTTCCCCTCCCAGCATCCCAAGAGGTCACGGGCTGTGTCAAAGCACCTGGGTAGCCGGAACTTGCCGAGGAGAAAACGAAGGGACCTGGAAGGTCCACCAAGAAAGGTGGAGAGGTCGTCCTGGCCCATCGCTCCATCACCAACATCTCTGGTTGAGGAGATTGGCTGATTTAAATCACCCCGAGGTGGCTAGTCCCTAAGGATCCAAGATCTCACGGCTAGTCCTTGACTCACCGCCCCGTTTCGTCGCTAAGCGAAACGTTGCTGGAGTCAACTCTGCTCCACTTTACGACCTTCCTTTGCCACCGTTACGGGCCTTCCTCAACTGACCAGAGTTCGTTTAGTGACCGTCCAACAAAAAAAGAGCGACTTGTGGCCGTTTGTCACCCTTAACGACCATTTCAGCATCCCCCACGGTCAGGGGATCAGAGTTCAAACGCTTGGCAACGGACTCATATTGATGACGGTTAGAGTGTCCCCGGGGTCACTCTGATCCCCCTTTTGCGGCCGTCTGACAAGGAGAGCCCACGGGGGAAGCCGGATTCGCTTAACGACCGTGTGACTAACTTGACAGCTGCAGCCGTTCGCTTAACAAGGGTGGTAAGGAAGGTCGTAAAACGGGCCAAAAAGTCACTGTACAAAAATCTCACTGAGCAACGGAAATTGTGGTCGAAAGTATGAGGTGAATTGCTGGGGTTCTTAAGTTTAGCCACCTGGTCGTTAAGCGAATCTCGCTTCCCCCGTTGATATCGCTTGCCAGAAGGTCGCAAAAGGGGATCGTGGAACCCCTGGGGACACTGTGACTGTCATAAATGTGAGTCGGTTGCCAAGGGTCTGAGTTTTGATCGCCGTGACCCCAGGGGGGCATGCTGCCATGGTCGTTAAGCGTGAAAAATGGTCGTAAGTCACTTTTTTCAGTGCCGTTGTCAGTTTGAACAGTCACTAAATGAACGTTGTAAGTTGAGGGACGGCTGGTACCTCAGTAGGAACAACATTAGCATCTGTCCAGAATTCAATTTGCTACTGAAATTGGTGTGTGTGTGTGTGTGTGTGTGTGTGTGTGTGTGTAATTTCAGTTCGGTCTAAAAAGAAGACAAAATTTTGTCCCCAAAATTCTGCGTCAAAGGAAGACGAGAAGGAACGAGCGGCGGTGCTGAGGATGTGGCAAACGCAAATCCCAGTAGGCCTCAGCTTACGACGGTTCGCTTAGTGACCGTTTGAAATGACGATGGCATGGGAAAAAGTGACTTGTGACCATTTGGCACCCTTACGACCGTTGCCGAGTTCCCCCCCCCCACATGGTCACGTGATCAGAATTCACAAGCCTGGCCACTGACTCGTATTTACGACGGTGACAGTGTCCTGGGGCATGTGTGTGTGTGATTCGGGGTTTTACTGATTAGATCGATTTGTTGTTACAGAAATGGCCAGTTTTATACAAGTATGGAAAAGTAAAAAAAAAAGTCGAGGTTTGAGGTTAATGCTTCATTCTACTGAAATAGAGGAAGGGTTTCTATAGGGTTGCCTGCCTGAGCAGGGGGTTGGACTAGAAGACCTCCAAGGCCCCTTTCAGCTCTATTATTGTTATTGCTACTGTTGTTGTTGTTGTTGTTATTATTATTATTATTATTATTATTATTATTATTATTAATGCTTTATTCTACTGAAATAGAGGAAGGGTTTCTATATAGTTTCCTGCCTGAGTAGGGGGGTGGACTAGTTTAGTTTAGTTTAGTTTAGTTTATTTAAATTTCTACCCCGCCCTTCTCCAAACGGACTCAGGGCGGCTTACAGCCATTTAAAACAAGTACATAATACAAAAATACTAATTTAAAATATAATTAAAATAGAATATTAATTATTGGCCTTTTCTTGTTAAAAATTATTTTAAAAACCAAATTAAGATAACCCATTAGGCCAGTCCTGCTAGCTTAAATAGCCATGTCTTGAGGGCGCGGCGGAAGGAGGGGAGATCCGGAATCACCCGGATCTCTGGGGATAGTTCGTTCCATAGGGTGGGGGCTCCCACCGAGAAGGCCCTCCCCCTGGGGGTCGCCAGCCGGCACTGTCTGGTTGACGGCACCCTGAGGAGACCCTCTCTGTGGGAGCGTATCGGCCGATGAGAGGTAATCTGAGGCAGAAGGCGGTCTCGGAGATAACCAGGTCCGATGCCATGGAGCGCTTTAAAGATGATAATCAACACCTTGAAGCGCACCCGGAAGGCCACCGGCACCCAGTGCAGCTCGCGCAACAGCGGCGTTACATGGGAGCGACGAGTCACTCCCATCACCGCCCGCGCGGCTGCATTCTGGACTAACTGGAGCCTCCGAATGCTCCTCAAGGGGAGCCCCATGTAGAGAGCATTGCAGTAGTCCAGACTAGAAGACCTCCATGGTCCCTTCCAACTATATTATTATTATTATTATTGTTATTGCTGCTGCTGCTGTTGTTATTATTATATAACAACAGCAACAATAACAATAACAACAACGACAACAATGAGCACATAAAAACAACAACAACAACAACAACAACAACAACAACAACAATAATAATAATAATAATAATAATAATAATAATAATAATAATAATAATAGAGTTGGATGGGACCTTGGAGGTCTTCTAGTCCACCCCCCTGCTCAGGCAGAAAACCCTATAGAAACCCTTCCTCTATTTCAGTAGAATAAAGCATTAATATCAAACCTTGACTTTTTTTTAACTTTTCAATGATGATGATGATGATGATGTCGGAAGTCAATGTCTTTTTTTTTCTTTTTCCTTTCTCCCCCTCACTTTCCTTTCCCTTTTCTCTCCCCACTGTGTCCTTCACTTGGCTTTTGCATTTTTGCATTTTATTCTACAATCTAATAAAATGTTAAAAAATTGAAAAAAAACAAAAAAAAAACCCCAACTGAGAGATTCGTTTAACCACGGCGGCAAGAAAGGTCGTAAAACGTGGCAAACTCCAAATTTAACCAACGTTTCGCTTGGCAGACGAAACCGTTGGGTTCCACTGTGGTCATAAGGAGAGGACAAACCTGTGCAGCGCGTTTGGCACGGTGCCGCGCCTAGCTTACACCTCTGGGTGGGCTTGCCTCCGAAATTTACTCCCTCCTTACTTTCCAACGCAGTTTGGGAAGACTCCAGGCTGAAGTTCACCAGTTCCGTCACCGGCGATGACACAGCTCTTAACCCCCATCGGACGCCGCCACGTTCTCCACGGGTTACGCACCCACAAGTTCTTTTGCACATTGAAAAGCACAACTTTGAAACAGGTTCACAAGCGAGCACAGAAAACAACATGAAGGGAAGCCATTAAAAAAAACCCCAAACTCCCTCCCTTTCCCCCTAAGATTCTGCATTTCCAGCATCTCTTCAGCACAGTCGATAACCAGCGAAAGCAGGATTTAATTTAAATTTTGGGCCAGGTTTTAATATCAGAGCAATGCCCATAAAGGAACGGCAGAGCTATGCGCCTTTGGAAATCTTTGGGATGAGCTGGAGGACCCAGTTTGAATCAGCAAGTCCAAATCTGCTTTGGTTCCCGTTCCTCTTGTCTCCCCGTTTAATATGAAGGGATTTGCACATTTATATTAAGATTGCAGCATGGGTGTGTTGCAGAGGCTACAACAGCGTTACGAGAAACATGGGATCTACCTGATCTAAAGAGCACCAACGATTCCCTGAATCCTGTTCAGAAGAAACTTGCCAGATTTGGAGTTGATTCCAGGGAAGAAACCTCAGATGGCTTGGTTGACCTTGGGAAGTCCTTGAAGATGCATTTTCATGCTTGAAAGCAGGGGTCTTCAAACTTGGCCCTTTTAGGACTTGTGGACTTCAACTCCCAAAATTCCTCAGCTGAGGAATTCTGGGAGTTGAAGTCCACAAGTCCTAAAAGGCCAAGTTTAAAGACCCCCTGCTTTAAAGGCTAGTGAGGTGGAATAAGTGTGGTGATGTCTGAAATACTTTGGTGCAACACATGGTTTGTAACATACAAGGAAGTCTAGGTCTCTCCACGTCTGTAGAATGCTAGAAGGTGTTTCTCAACCTCGGCCATTCTAAGATGTGTGGACTTCAACTCCCAGAATTCCACAGCCAGCCATGCTGGCTGTGGAATTCTGGGAGTTGAAGTCCACACAGAACAGCCAAAAATTGAGAAACACTGGTCTACTGCCAGCCGTTCCAATCTTCTGGAATTGAGTACAGCAGGGGTCTTCAAACTTGGCCCTTTGATGACTTGTGGACTTCAACTCTCAGAATTCCTCAGCCAGGCATGCCTGGCTGAGGAATTCTGGGAGTTGAAGTCCACAAGTCATCAAAGGGCCAAGTTTGAAGACCCCTACGCTAGACGCACCCAAGAACTTTTGAAGCAGTTCCGTTGGGATGTTTTTGATCAAACCCTCCCCCCCCCGTAGCCCAGATTTAGCGCCAAGTGACGACGACTAAGGAATTTCAAACCTTGTAAGACATTGTGACAAGGGCCTCAATTTGAAGGGCGATGATGTCGAAAAGTCATGTAACGTTGTAGTTTTCTGATGTGCATAATACAAGTTCTGTATCTGCGAATGTCTGTCATTTGATAACCAAGCGTATTGTAGGTTTATTTCCAAATTGCCCTCGTATGTTAGAAGACTTCAAAGTTGGACTGATGGCAGATCTCCCTGTGATGTCTATGAACGCAAGCCAAGCATTCCTCAGAAACAAGGCTGAAAGTAGATTCTTTGTCTCTTTCCTCTAAATCAGGGGTGTCAAACTCAATTTCATTGAGGGCAGCATCAGCATTGCGGTTGCCCTTGGGGGCTGGGTGGGTGTGGCCAGGGTGGGTGCAGCCTACTGGGTGGGCATGGATGGAGTGGGTGTGGCCTACTGGGTGGGCATGGCCAGGTCTACATTGTTCGCGTCAAGGGTGCCTGTGGGGGCCTGGGCAGGAGTGGGACTAATAATAATAATAATAATAATAATAATAATAATAATGATAAAGTTGAAAGGGACCTTGGAGGTCATCTAGTCCAACCCCCTGCTCAGGCAGGAAACCCTATACCATTTCGGACAAATGGCTGTCCAGTTTCTTCTTAAAAACTTCCAGTGTTGGAGCATTCACTGCTTCTGGAGGCAGGCTGTTCCACTGGTTAATTGTTCTAACCGTCAGGAAGTTTCTCCTTAGTTCCAGGTTGCTTCTCTCTTTGGTTAGTTTCCACCCGTTGCTCCTTGTCCTGCCTTCAGGCGCTTTGGAGAAGAGCTTGACTCCCTCTTCTTTGGGGCAGCCCCTGAGATATTGGAACACTGCTATCATGTCCCCCCTTGTCCTTCTCTTCATTAAACTAGATATATCCAATTCCAGCAACCGTTCTTCATACATTTTAGCTTCCAGTCCCCTGATCATCTTTGTTGCTCTTCTCTGTACTCTTTCTAGAGTCTCAACATCTTTTTTACATCCTGGTGACCAAAACTGGATGCAGGATTCCAAGTGTGGCCTTGCCAAGGCATTGTAAAGTGGTAAAGTGATCTGAGGGTCTCTGGCAGAAGGGGGTGGGACCGGGGCAAGCACCAAGGCATGGTGCATTTCTTCATTCCTCACAAAGGGTGACACCTCCCCAGCATGCACCCAGGGGGCGGGGCCGACGCGGCAGGGACTGGTTCCTCGCTGTTTCCAGATAGCCTTGTAGAGCTAAGACTGAATGCATTTCAGCATAGATGGCCACCACAAAATTGTACATTGGCTCCCGGCCGGCCTGGGCCAGGGCCAAGGCAGTGGGGGCCGTTCCCTCACTGTTTCCAGGATGGCTTCGCGGGCCACATGAAACCACTTCGTGGGCCGCATCCGGGCCCCGGGCCTTGTGTTTGACATGTCTGCTCTAAATAGTGCAATGGAAAAATACCCTTTTCCTTCCCTTTAGATGGGGGCGACTCATCCTAATATCTTCATCCGGAGACACGTGATTGTCCCTGTCTCCTATTCTTGATGCTCAGTACAATTGAAGAGGTTCCTGTTGCATTTGTGCTTCTTTAAATAAATCCCACTGGTAGTGTCACTCCGTGCTCTTTCCAGGCCACAAAGTCAGAAGAAGACGCCCAGAAGGCTGGTTGAAGCTTTTTTTTTCTCCCCAAACCACCATTTTTTTTTCCTCGCCATAATATTCCTGCCTGGTTATCGAAAGTGACTTTGCAAAACATCTACATTATAGATAGATAAATATATAGATATTGCTTGCTTTTCTTAGAGGAAGGATTGATAGAACGCCTACCCTGCCCGTTCCTTCAGTTTCTTATCTGTTATTCCATCTTTGGATACAAGTTTGTTAAACACCAGAATCCCAATAACCATGTTTACCTGTTGGAAGAGAAACAACAGAAAGGTTGACTTGGAAACCGGATTGGGTTTGATGTACCCATTCAAGCAGGGGTCTTCCAACTTGTCCCTTTGATGACTTGTGGACTTCAACTCCCAGAATTCCTCAGCCAGGCACGCGTGCCTGGCTGAGGAATTCTGGGAGTTGAAGTCCACAAGTCATCAAAGGGACAAGTTGGAAGACCCCTGCATTAAAGTCCTCCAGATCTTCCCCAGCTGCTAGCCTAGCTCTGCTGGAGAAGACATCTCAGTCCCAACTGGATTTTTAGCAAGGTCAACTGTGCTGAACCATTTTTGCATCTCAGCATCATTTTGTGCGATGAATTTTTGGGATCTGAGACAGCAAATATTGGAGGCCAACCATTTTTTTTCCCAGGAGGGTTCCAAAGAATACTAATTGGCAGATAAACTGTGTCTGTGTTTGTGCGTGGCATATTTCTCTGGGTAAAGAGAGACTTTTTGCATCTGGCTAACTTCATTCTGTCCTAGAACAGGGATGTCCAAGCTTTGCAACTTTCAAGACTTGTGGACTTCAACTTGTGGACAGCCACTTGTCTGAAGTGGTATAAGTTCTCCTGCTTGAGCAGGGGGCTGGGCTAGAAGACCTCCAAGGCCCCTTCCAGATTCTATTCTATTCTATTCTATTCTATTCTATTCTATTCTATTCTATTCTATTCTATTCTATTCTTTATGATTCTATTCTATTCTATTCTATTCTATTCTATATTTTATTATTCTGTTCTATTCTATTCTATTCTATTCTATTCTATTCTACTGTATTCTGTATTCTGTATTCTGTATTCTGTATTCTGTATTCTATATTCTATATTCTATATTCTATATTCTATATTCTATATTCTATATTTTATATTTTATATTTTATATTCTATATTCTATATTCTATATTCTATTCTATTCTATTCTATTCTATTCTATTCTATTCTATTCTATTCTATAATTCCCCAGCCAGTCAATATGCAGATTATAACCAGTGGTGGGATTCAGATATGTGAACAACCAGTTCTCTGTGTGGATGCCATTTCCGGAAGTCCATTCTGGGCCTGGGCAACAAAAAATTAGCTACCGGTTCTGTCAAACTGGTGTGAACTGGCTGAACCCCACCACTGCCCCCCAAACCTGGGCCCTCATTTTACCGACCTCGGTAGGACGGAAGGCTGAGTCAACTTTTGAGCCCGTCAGGATCAAACTCCTGGCACTGAGCAGCGAGTTAGCCTGCAATACTGCATTCTAACCACTGCACCACCATGGCATGGTTTAATTTTGATCTTGGTTAGTTTAGGGTGCAGTGGGCAGCCTGTTTGAGTATTGTAAGGATCGGGACTCATGTTAAAATCCAGAAAACAGGTTAATTTGCTAATACGAACAAGCTATACTTGTTGATAATCTGCATATTGGCTGGCTGGGGAATTCTGGGAGTTGAAGTCCACAAGTGTTCGAATTGCCAGAGTTTGGACACCCCTGTCCTAGAAAGAGTGACTGAAAGCATATTGCTCAGAAGAAGTCCCCAGAGAGCCTGATAGCTTTTATTTACATTTATTTTACTAGCTGTAGGATAGCTGGAACCCTCCCAGTTTGGCCTGATTGTAGCTTCACACAGGTGTTAGACCCATGACCAAAGTCTACCAAGGGAAATAAAATCGCAGCCAATTTCTTCTTTTGCTGTCCAGGGAAATCACTCCCAGATAATACAACCATTTACACCCTCTGCTTAATTTTCTCAACTGATGCTTCTCTCGCTTGAGCAGTTAAAAGGCATATTGCCCCTGACCCTGGAGGCTCTATTTAATTAACATAAGCAATAAATAGCCTTCAGGACCGATTGCCTTCTGAGATTCATTTAAAGGGATAAATTGTCCCCGTTTTATTTAATTCTATGCAAAATGATGGGGGGGGTTCAATTTGGATTACTGAAAAAAAATCACGATTGGTGATGTCCGTGGCTCCTTTCAACCATCTTTGTTTTAAATAAATAAATAAATTGGCCCCCGTTTGCTAATGCTTGGCATTAAGTTAGAGATAGGGTACAATTTGTGGCTGAAAAGGGAGAGGCTTAATGACAAATATCTTGATTATACCCCCCAAAACATGTACCCATCAGCCACACTGTTCTAAATTCTAAAAAAAAAATTCCCATCCATAAAAAGTTTATCCCTTCTCATCGTAGGATTGCTGAGATTTAAAAAGGTTTCACTGCGGATGGGTGAAATCAGATCACAGATTAACAGAGCTGGAAGGGGCCCTGGAGGTCTTCTAGTCCAGCCCCCTGCTCAAGCAGGAGACCCTGTACCATTTCAGACAAATGGTTGTCTCTTCTTAAAAAACCTCCAGTGATGGAGCATCCAGAATTTCTGAAGGCAAGCCGTTCCACTGGTTAATTGTTCTCGTTGTCAGGAAATTTCTCCTTAATTCTAGGTGAGATCTCTCCTTGATAGGTTTCCATCCATTTCTTTTCCTGTTCTCAGGTGCTTTGGAGAATAACGTGACCCCCTCTTCTCCGTGAAAACTCTTCAAATATTGGAAGTCTGCTATCATGTCATCTCTAGTCCTTCTCTTAGTTAGAGTAGACCAGGGGTAGGCAACCTTGGCTCTTTTATGACTCGTGGACTTCAATTCCCAGAATTCCTGAGTTATGCTGGCTCAGGAATTCTGGGATTGAAGTCCACGAGTCATAAAAGAGCCAAGGTTGTCTACCCCTGGAGTAGACCTTCCCAGTTCCTTCAACCATTCTCCGTATGGTTTAGCCTTCCAGTCCCCTAATCATCTTGGATGCTCTTCTCTGCTCTCTTTCTGTTCTTAACCCACCCCACTTTTTTTTAAGAAACAACAACACACAATCCAATTTTTCCTAGAAATTTACCCATGAATTTGGCCTTTTCCGTTCTGAATTAACCCAGAATTTTAAAAATGGCCTTAGTTTAAGAACTTCCGCACTCCATTGGGGCTTAGTTCATCTTGAAAGCAAAACAAAGATCCTAAAACATGGGCTTTGTAACTTGTTCAAGCATGATAGTAGAGGGAGGAAATTTAGAAGGGGGGGGAAATCATATACCAAAACCACAGCAGCTGCCGGTCCCACGAAGGCATAGAGTAGACCACCCTCCAAAGACAGCCAGCAGCTAGGCAAGGAAGAAGAAAAGAGAATTTAGCACATGTAAAGAAAAATGGTGGAAGTCAAGAGTTTTTTCCTCCCCAGATGCAACGTGGAGGAAACTGGCTAGAGAACAAGTGATTATTCCTCAATGATGAGGCTAACGGATATCAAATCTGAATTACTCCTATTTCTGGACAGAAAAGGGAAAGGAGGAATTGCTTACTCACTAGTTCCCGGTGCCGTAGCCCTTGGCTTTAGTAAACCCCACAGAGATAGCAACCACCAAGGCAGGGAGACCTACAGAGAATCAATTAAAATGTTGTGAGACACAATAAAAAAAACAGTTGCACAAAGATTTATTAAAGCAGAAACAAAAATTGCCTTGAGGAACAAGAATCTCTCCCTCCTGTCTCCTCTTCTAAATCCATTTTGCCCCTTCTTAGTATGGATGTAGAATGAAATGAAATGAAATGAAATGGAATGGAAGAGAAGAGAAGAGAAGAGAAGAGAAGAGAAGAGAAGAGAAGAGAAGAGAAGAGAAGAGAAGAGAAGAGAAGAGAAGAGAAGAGAAGAGAAGAGAAGAGATGGAGTGGAGTGGAGTGGAATGAGAAGAGAAGAGAAGAGAAGAGAAAAGAAGAGAAGAGAAGAGAAGAGAAGAGAAGAGAAGAGAAGAGAAGAGAAGAGAAGAGATGGAGTGGAATGGTATGGAATGGAATGGAATGGAATGGAATAGAATAGAATGGAATGGAATGGAATGGAATGAAATGGAAGGGAAGGGAAGGGAAGGGAAGGGAAGGGAAGGGAAGGGAAGAGAAGAGAAGAGATGGAATGGAATGGAGTGATGGAGTGGAGTGGAGTGGAGTGGAGTGGAAGGGAAGGGAAGGGAAGGGAAGAGAAAATATGGAATGGAATGGAATGGAATGGAATAGAATAGAATAGAATAGAATAGAATAGAATAGAATAGAATAGAATAGAATGGAATGGAATGGAATGGAATGGAATGGAAGGGAAGGGAAGGGAAGGGAAGGGAAGGGACAGGAAGAGAAAATATGGAATGGGATGGAATAGAATAATAGAATAGAATAGAATAGAATAGAATAGAATAGAATAGAATAGAATAGAATAGAATAGAAAATATCTAATTGAATGGAATGGAGTGGAGTGGAGTGAAGTGGAGTTGAGTGGAAGGGAAGGGAAGAGAAGAGAAGAGAAGAGAAGAGAAGAGAAGAGAAGAGAAGAGAAGAGAAGAGAAGAGAAGAGAAGAGAAGAGAAGAGAAGAGAAGAGAAGAGAAGAGAAGAGAAAATATGGAATGGAATGGAATAGAATAGAATAGAATAGAAAATATGGAATGGAATAGAATAGAATAGAATAGAATAGAATAGAATAGAATAGAATAGAATAGAATAGAATAGAATGGAGCTGGAAGGGAGCCTGGAGATCTTCTAGTCCAGCCCCCTGCTAGAGCAGGAGAACCTATACCATCTGAGACAGGTCCAGTCTCTTCTTGAAAATTTCCAGTGATGGAGCACCCACGATTTCTAGCCTAATCTTATTCAGAATTATTCAGAATCAGCTTCTGCGGTTCTAAAAATTGCCATTTTTTTCCTGTCTGATCTCTTTACTTTCTTCCTACCCAGAGCCCAGCTCTTTATCAGCATGTCGTTCAACGAGACTTTAAATAAAAGCATCTTGGCCAGAGGCGAATTAACTACCCTGGTGAATCTGGCAGCTGTCTTGCTGGCCGAGTTCTGAAGGATATTAAATGACAATTAAGCCAGGATTACATGAGGTAAGACCAAGAGTAAATAAATTACAATCCTTTCGTTCAATACAGCCGGGCAACGGTAAACAGTTGAGAGTCTCTAGAGAGGGAAAACATTGATTGGTCTGGGTTCTCCGTTAGAACAAGCAGAATGTCTGGAAATCCGTTGCGATGGTCGCACTCACCCTGCAGGTGGAAAGGAATTTCCCATTTTTTTTCAAAAAAAAACTTTCTCCTCAAACCATAACAATCATCCACAGCACAAACTGTCATATCCTTTCATACATCCAGGAGAGTGTAACAGAATGACGGAGTTGGAAGGGACCTTGGAGGTCATCTAGTCCAGTGGTTCTCAACCTGTGGGTCGGGACCCCATTTGGGGTCGATCAACCATTTCAAGGGGGTCGCCAAGCAAGGCTGTCTGCCATTTTTCCCCCTTTTCCGGTGGGTGCCTTACCTCCCTTGGGCTGGGCCAGCTGGTGGTCGGCCTGCTCCGTCTCTGCCGCTTGCCAGCTACGCCTCGGCCGGCGCAGGGGGCGGAACCACGCATGCACGGCGCTCCCGGGCAGGGAAAGTCCTCGACTTACGACCAGTTGGGTAGTCCTCGACTTATGACCGGTTTAGTCCTCGACTTATGACCGGTTTAGTCCTTGACTTACGACCGGTTTAGTCCTTGACTTACGACCGGTTTAGTCCTCGACTTACGACCGGTTGGGGTCGCGGCATTAAAAAGGTTGAGAACCACTGATCTAGTCCAACCCCCTGCTCAGGCAGGAGACCCTGTACCCAGTGGTGGTGATTCAAATATGTGAACAACCGGTTGTCTGTCTGGATGCCACTTCTGGAAGTTCGTTCTGGACCTGGGCCACAAAAAATTGGCTACCGAACTGGTGCGAACTGGTTGAATCCCACCACTGCCTCTACCATCCCAGTCAAATGGCTGTCCAATCTCTTCTTGAAAACCTCCCACATCAACTCTCCCCATCAGGTCTAAAAAGAGGGCATCTGGCTTCGGGTTACTATTGACAAGAGTCTTCCTCAAGATGGAATGGGACCGGTGATCCCAGCTGACTCATCCCGGCTGACTCACGGTGATAAACTCGCTGTGGGACAACTCGCTGTGGGCAGTGGTGGGATTCAAATAGGTGAACAACCGGTTCTCTGCGTGGATGTCGCTCCCGGAAATCCGTTCTGGGAACGGGCAACAAAAAATTAGCTACCGGTTCTGCCGAACTGGTGCAAACCGGCTGAATCTTACCACTGCCTGTGGGACAATTCAATGCGGAATAGCTCAAGAGAGGGACAAGTGATTTAATAATAATAATAATAATAATAATAATAATAATAATAATAATAATAATAATAATAATAATAATAATAATAATAATAATAAAGTTGGAAGGGACCTTGAAGGTCATCTAGTCCAACCCCCTGCTCAGGCAGGAAACCCTATACCATTTCGGACAAACGGCTGTCCAGTCTCTTCTTAAAAACTTCCAGTGTTGGAGCATTCACCGCTTCTGGAGGCAGGTTGTTCCACTGGTTAATTGTTCTCACTGTCAGGAAGTTTCTCCTTAGTTCTAGGTTGCTTCTCTCCTTGATGAGTTTCCACCCGTTGCTTCTTGTCCTGCCTTCAGGCGCTTTGGAGAATAGCTTGACTCCCTCTTCTTTGTGGCAGCCCCTGAGATATTGGAACACTGCTATCATGTCCCCCCTCGTCCTTCTCTTCATTAAACAATGCAGCAGGCTTTGTCTTCGTCTTTTTGGTTTCAACCTTCTCAAGTTAGAAGACCTAGAAATTAGAAGATCACTTGTCCCTCTCTTGAGTTATCCTGTGTTGAATTGTCCCACAGGGAGTGGTCCCGCAGCAAGTTGATCGCAGTCAGTTGTCCTGTGGTGAGTTGGCTGGGCTGTGTTCTGTCCCAGCCTACGCACGTCCTTGTTACTCCACAAAGACAACCCTTCTTTGAACAGTAGACTGGAAAATAAACCCTTTTTATTTGAGTTACAGACCTGATAATTGTCCCAGAAAACAAAAGCAACAGAACACTTTTCCAACGGAGACCTTGTCCAAAAGCAAAAACGGAGCACGAGTCAAACAGGAAATAACTCACAGGCAAAATAAACAGACCATGATCTCTTGACTCTGAAGTTCTTTGCAAACGGTTGCCTCCAGCAACCAGCCCTGCCCACACGTTCCCTTTTTGTTACAAAGCCCCCAAGGCATGGCTTCTCACTGCTTTCTCCTCTTCCCCTGGAGTCGCACCATTGCCTCCCTCTGTCCTACTCATGTGACCTGTCTACGTTTATGAATGTCTCTGAGGTCTTCCAGCTGCGCTTCCTCTGAGTCCGACTCAGTTTCCCAGCACAGCTAGCTTGATGACGAGTGGAAGGACCAGCCTCTTCATTAGTTTGTAAGTCCTGCAGTTCATCAGAGCCTCCCTCCAACTCTGATGGCTCTCCAGGCCCCTCCTCCTCCTCCTCCTCCTCCTCCTCCTCTGATTCCCCAGACTCAACTACTGGGATCACAGGTTGGCACGGAATCACAACAGGCTGAGTCAACCATGGGGAGTTGTCCTAGACCAGGGGTCTTCAAACTTGGCCCTTTTATGACTTGTGCCTAGCTGAGGAATTCTGGGAGTTGAAGTCCACAAGTCATAAAAGGGGCAGGTTTGAAGACCCCTGTCCTAGACCCTCCTCAAAATCATCCTTGTCCCACTTCATCCTTCCAACCTTAACCACCTCCTCCCCCTCTAAGATATCCAAATCGGTATTTCTCCATATCAGTCTTATCTGAATGAAAGAGTAGGAAGGTAAGACGGTGAAAATATATATTGGTCCACCATAAAAACAATATGGGGGCTACAATCAAGAGAAAATTCAAGTCTTATTTTCTAAGAAGGTACACCTCAAAGCAGAATGAATTGAAATCTGTCTGGATAGACCTTCAGCTGTGCCACGGTGATCTGCTCAGTAACTGCCAATTATCAATTTTCTGGTTCCTGTTCTTAGAATTACTTTCCAGCCGTGTTTATCCATCACTAAAGAGAGCCTGTGACATCCATTTAAGGGTTGATGTTCTATCCCAATTAGCAATTTCTTCTCAAGGCTAAACATGTTTGTATCCAATATGTTCAAAGTGTCTACAATTTTCTTCTTAGTTAAATGATTGATTCACTTATCACTGGGCTATTTGTTTTCACTATCTATGGCTTCCTAGCCTTCTCAAGAAGAACAGAGTTTGAAGGGACCTTGGAGGTCATCTAGCCCAATCCCCCCACTCAAGCAGGAGATCCTATATCATTCTAGGCAAATGGCTGTCTCTTCTTAAAAACTTCCAGTGTTGGAGCATTCACCGCTTCTGGAGGCAGGTTGTTCCACTGGTTAATTGTTCTAACTGTCAGGAAGTTTCTCCTTAGTTCTAGGTTGCTTCTCTCCTTGATTAGTTTCCATCCGTTGCTTCTTGTCCTGCCTTCAGGCGCTTTGGAGAATAGCTTGACTCCCTCTTCTTTGGGGCAGCCCCTGAGATATTGGAAGGCTGCTATCATGTCACCCCTCGTCTTTCTCTTCATTAAACTAGACATACCCAATTCCAGCAATCATTCCTTATATGTTTTAGCCTCCAGTCCCCTAATCATCTTTGTTGCTCTTCTCTGTACTCTTTCTAGAGTCTCAACATCTTTTTTACATCGTGGTGACCAAAACTGGATGCAGTATTCCAAGTGTGGCCTTACCAAGGCCTTGTAAAGTGGTACTAACACTTCATATGATCTTGACTCTGTCCCTCTGTTGGTGCAGCCTAGAGAAAAATCAGACACTATGGCATATGCAAACATCCCAAATGGGTATTTGGTATAAGATGTTAGGAAAGATTTCCACCCAGCAATCTAATTACCATTGGCACAATATGACAAATTTGGGATTAACCTCTAAAACTTCAAGAATTGCTAATTCTTGAGATTTTTGACTGCAGAGACAGTAGTAGAAGGGACAGAGTTAAGCAAGTCATTAGCCTATAATCATTACGTTCCCACTAACGGTCTAAGTTTAATCCTTCTTGACTTCTATTGACACTTTTTGTTGTTGTTAGTTGCGAAGTCATGTCCGACCCATCGCAACCCCATGGACAACGTTCTGCCAGGTCTTCCTGTCCTCTACCATCTTCTAGAGTCCATTTAAGCTCACGCCTACTGCTTCAGTGACTCCATCTGGCCACCTCATTCTCTGTCGTCCCCTTCTTCTCTTGCCCTCCATCTTTCCCAGCATCAGGCTCTTCTCCAGTGAGACCTTCCTTCTCATTAGGTGGCCAAAGTACCTGAGTTTCAACTTCAGGATCTGGCCTTCTAAAGAGCAGTCAGGGTTGATCTCCTCTAGGACTGACCGTTTGATCACCTTGCAGTCCAGGGGACTCGCAGGAGTCTTCTCCAGCACCAGAGTTCAAAGGCCTCCATTCTTTGGCGCTCAGCCTTTCTTATGGTCCAACTTACACAGCCGTACCTTGCAACTGGGAAAACCATGGCCTTGACTATACGCACTTTTGTTGGCAGGGTGATGTCTCTGCTTTTTCGTATGCTGTCTAGATTTGCCATAGCTTTCCTCCCCAGGAGCAAGCGTCTTTTAATTTCTTGGCTGCAGTCCCCATCTGTGGTGATCTTGGAGCCCAGGAAGATAAAATCTGTCACTACCTCCATTTCTTCCCCATCTATTTGCCAGGAATTGAGAGGGCCGGATGCCATGATCTTGGTTTTCTTAATGTTGAGTTTCAANTCCTCCCCAGGAGCAAGCGTCTTTTAATTTCTTGGCTGCAGTCCCCATCTGTGGTGATCTTGGAGCCCAGGAAGATAAAATCTGTCACTACCTCCATTTCTTCCCCATCTATTTGCCAGGAATTGAGAGGGCCGGATGCCATGATCTTGGTTTTCTTAATGTTGAGTTTCAAGCCAACTTTTGCACTCTCCTTCTTCACTCTTATCTAGCGCCAATTTAGTACAAATAGTCCCCAACTTACAACCATTCATTTAGTGACTGTTCGAAGTTACAACAGCACTGAAAACAGGGACTTATGATCATTTTTCACACTTATGGCCATCCCCAAGGTCACGTGATCAAAATTCAGACACTTGACAACCGGCTCATAGATACGACAGTCGCCATGTCCCGAGGTCATCATCTGACCCCCTTTTGCAACCTTCTGACAAGCAGAGTCAATGGGGAAAAGCCAGATTCACTTAACAACCGGGTTACTCACTTAACAACTGCACTGATTCATCTCGCAACGGTGGCAGGAAAAACCGTAAAATGGGGCAAAACTCACTTAGCAGACGTCTCCCTTAGCAACCGAAATTTTTGGGCTCAATTCTGGTCGTAAGGCGAGGACTCCCCGTATGGAACTTCGGTTGACCAGATCCTTGTCTATAGCAGGGCTTTTCAACCAGTGGTACGGGTACCACCTGTGGTACATTGGCACCTGACAGGTGGTACACAACCATCCTAGAAAAGTAGCGGGGGAGGGGAATGAGCTGAACCGGTGGCAGCACCGCACAAGCCTGAGCGAGAGACGGCTGGAGCTGCAGGGCTGTCAGGGCTCAGCGGAAGCGCCAGGATCAGTGCCGCTTTCCAGCTGATCGGCGCTTCTTCAGGACTGTCAGAGCTCAGTGGAAGCCCCAGGATCAGCGACAGTTTCCAGCTGGAGCTCGGCGCTGATCCTGGTGCTTCCGCTGAGCCCAGAAGAAGCGCCGATCAGCTGGAATGTTGCAGCCTCTCCAGGGTCTGGTGATTTACATTCAGATGCTTGGCAACTGATTCAGATTTATGACGGTCACAGTGTCCCAGGGTCATGTGAAGTGACCAAAACCTGCTGCAACCACCCAGCTGACGGGGGGAATAAAAACCAAACACCCCCCACCCCACCCCCACTTCCAATCCTCAACAGAAATGCTCACAACAATGAAAACCTCGGACAGGAGGAAGAGCACTGCCGGGCGGGCAGGCAGGTGTCTTGCTCAGCTGTGCCTTGGGGAGCACTTTTTTCAGTGCCATTGTAACTTCGAACAGTCATTAAGCGAACTGTTGTAAGTTGAGGACTACCTGTATTTTATCACTTTTTTCCTTTTTTTTTTTTTGGTCATCAAGTTTTTGACACCTTGCTAGGCGACTGGTGGTACTCGGATGTTGCCATATCCTAAAAGTGGTACAATGGGTGAAAAGGTTGAAAAGCCCTGGTCTATAGGGCTTGAGCAGCAGATCAAGAAGATCGATCAACTTAAGGTGTGAACCTGATCCTGATTCTTCAGGATTCTTCATGCATGCCTGGCGGCGAAGCCTCCGTTTTTGCAAGGTCTAAAGCCAGCCTTAACCTTTCGATTCGCATTTGGTACACAGGCTACACCGCAAAACACAGATCGTAACTTTCGCCACAGTTTGAGCGAGGGATGCTCACCCCATCCGAGGCACAGGAAACGTTTGCGGATGATGCGGTTCCGTAGCCTGCCCGTCACGGCCATGTAGGATTGCCAAGCTTCTGTCAGCACCCAGCAGAAGGAGGAGAGGAAGAAAAAGTGAAGGAAAGCAGCCACCAAGGTACAGATCACCTGGAGAAGGAGAGCAAAAGGGAGGGAGGTCAGCAGAAAGAGGAGCAGGAGACCAAGAGAAGAACCAGAATAACAGAGCTGGAAGGGACCTTGGAGATCTTCTAGTCCAACCCACTGCTCAGGCAGGAAACTGTATGCCAGGGGTAGGCAACCTGGGCTCTTTTATGACTCGTGGACTTCAACTCCCAGAATTCCTGAGCCAGCATGGCTCAGCTTGGAAACCTCTCCTTTTCCCCTCAGCATGGCTGGCTCAGGAATTCTGGGAGTTGAAGTCCACAAGTCATAAAAGAGCCAAGGTGGCCTACCCCTGCCCTATACCATTCTGGACAAATGGCTTTCCAGACTCTTTTTTTAAAACCTCCAGGGAACAAACTATTGTTCCACTGATTAATTAATTAACCAGAAGTAGTAGGAGCACAGAAGAAGTTGAACTACATCTGGTCCAGTTTTGCAGGAGAATAATGACTCAGAATTATAGAATTGTTCCCTGGATTCTGCCGCAGAACTCAAAGTCTCCTGCCCTCCCAGTCTTAACTTACAGGTAAAGACTGGGAGGCAGGAGACATAATAATAATAATAATAATAATAATAATAATAATAATAATAATAATAATAATAATAATAATAATGATGATGATGATGATGATGATGATGATGATGATGACGACGACAACAACAACAACAACAACAATAACAATAATAATAAAGTTGGAAGGGACCTTGGGGGTCATCTAGTCCAACCCCCTGCTCAGGCAGGAAACCCTATACTATTTCAGACAAATGGCTGTCCAGTCTCTTCTTAAATACTCCCAGTGTTGGAGCATTCACCGCTTCTGGAGGCAGGTTGTTCCACTGGTTAATTGTTCTCACTGTCAGGAAGTTTCTCCTTAGTTCTAGGTTGCTTCTCTCCTTGCTTAGTTTCCACCCATTGCTTCTTGTCCTGCCTTCAGGTGCTTCGGAGAATAGCTTGACTCCCTCTTCTTTGGGGCAGCCCCTGAGATACTGGAACACTGCTCTCATGTCCCCCCTCGTCCTTCTCTTCGTTAAACTAGACAGACCCAATTCCAGCAACCGTTCCTCATATGTTTTAGCCTCCAGTCCCCTGATCATCTTTGTTGCTCTTCTCTGCACTCTTTCTAGAGTCTCAACATCTTTTTTTACATCGTGGTGACCAAAACTGGATGCAGTATTCCAAGTGTGTCCTTACTTTTAGTTATGCAGAAGAATTCAGGGAACAATTCTATAATTCTGAGTTTTGAAACCATCAGTTTCAGGTGGCAAAGAAGCGATACGTCACTGCAGACATCAAGAACTCTTGAGTTTCTTGCATGGAGGATTCTATGGGCAGCAAATATCCTTGTTTGTTTGTATCCTACCTTTATTATTTTGGCAAATAACCCAAGGCAGCAAATATATCCAGCTTGCCTCCCTCCCTCCCTATTTTCCCTACAACAGGTGAGGTGAGGTGAGCTGAGAGTAATTATCCCAAAGTTACCCAGCCAGCTTTTATGCCAAAAGTGAGACGAGAAATCACAGTCTCCTAGTGAATTGTCTAAGGTCACCTAGCTGGCTTTTCTTGCATAATGTGGGAATAGAACTCACTGTTTTCTGATGATTGGCCTTGTGGGAAGTCAGCCCCCCCCCAGAGAAGGAAATATTAAAAGGGCAGAAAAATATATTTCCTTAAAGGATCTTAAAGAAGCAGAAAAGCATGCCCAGTTTTTTCTTAATAGCCCCA
Source organism: Protobothrops mucrosquamatus (assembly GCF_001527695.2). Lineage (NCBI taxonomy): Eukaryota > Metazoa > Chordata > Lepidosauria > Squamata > Viperidae > Protobothrops > Protobothrops mucrosquamatus. Next base: position 63,882 of record NW_015390090.1, read on the forward strand.
AGTCTCCCTCCCCCCCCAAGCTCTATAGAAATGCAGATGTAAACCATCCAGAAAGGTTGGAGGCCCCCAGCTAGAAGATTAAGAAGATAAAGACACCTAAAATCTACATACCCCACCCAAGACAGGACATAATAGTATTAACCCACAGATACCAAAAGAGCACAGACTCAGATCAATGTTCATGCCACAGGAACAGGAAGCAACTCCAAACAAAAGGCTCCAGAGGGTATAAAAATCTACTCCTTACATGTGCTCACTCTCTTTTTCTTCCAGAGCCATCTTTCTGTGTGGCTCTCCTCTTCAATAAACTGCAACCTTCTTTCTAAAGCAGTCTCCATTTTGTTTATTCCTGGCTTGGACTGGACCCTGATGAAGACTTTTCTTCCAACAGCCTAAAGTCCCCCAGCTGCCTTTCATGTCTAAGATGGGACTGGAACTCTCCATCTCCTAGTTATTGGTGCAATAACACCCAGCTGGCTTTCATGGCTAAGGCGGGACTAGAAATCAGAGTCTCTTGCTGATTGGCCCAAAGTCACTCAAATGGCTTTCATGCCTAAGGCAGGACTAGAACTCAGAGTTTCCCAATGATTGCCCCAAAGTCACTCAGACAGCTTTCACACCTAAAGTGGGTTTAGAACTCACCATCTCCTGGTGACTGACCCAAAGTCACCCAGACAACTTTCATGGCTAAGGTGGGACTAGAATTCACCATCTCTTGGTGATTGGCCCAAAGTCACCCACCTGGCTTTCATGCCTAAATTGGGACTAGAATTCAAGGTCTCCCACTTTGTAGCCTGGTGCCTTAACAAAGGCTGGTTAACAAAACTGGTTTTCTATTCCTTAGGAGCCCTGTGTTTGTGACCATAGTTGGCTTGTTTTTAATGACCACCACGATTACGTGACATTTGCTGATTCAAGGAGGACAACGTATTGGGTCCCAGAAATGGTCTACCTTCTCCACAAAAGTTGTAAGGGGCTTAACTAACTAACTAAGGTCCCTTTAACGAAGGAACCACAAATGAAACCTACACCCTAGCATTCACATTCTATATAAATACATTTATAGATGCCACCTTTTTTGAACATTTGACCTAAACGTTAAAGAAGATTGCCAAAGGGAAATATTCAGATCGTTTCAAGCATCTGCTCTCACACTCTGTCACTCGTTAGTGAAACCGTACTATTCCCCATCAAATATCTTCAATGGATTTTTAATAATAAAGCTTTTCCTTAAAATTAGAACAATTACCACAAGTGCTGGATTTGGCAATGTTTACGCTGTTTTAAATTTGGTAAGGGTCAAGAATAAACCTCTAGGAGAAGAGAGCTCCACCTATTATGATATTTCATGAGATTTCCTAACTTATTTCACTGCTTTTTCTTCTGCTGGTAGAAGGGATGCCTTTTTTCCTGTCCTCTGAAGCAGGCAATAGTGCTGCTTGATCAAACATGATTTAGTAGCTGAGAGTAGATATGGGGGAACATCCCTCCCCCCCCGAGTTTCTCATGATTGACATCAACAATATGTCTCTTTTTCTACACTCTTTTTATCTTCAAAGAGATTTGAAAATGGAAGGATGGGGGTCATTCAGAACCTGCACATAGAAAGTGCACCTTTGTTAATGGAGTTTGGGAAAAACGGAGAAGATGTGCAGGCACAGATGAACGGAAATCAGATATTTTTTTTATCCATACAGTAGCATTATCTATAAATGTTTAATAATGAAGAGGGATTGCGCTGGCCTGCAAAAATAGGACAAGCTAGAAAGACTTTTTCTAAGATTTCTAAGATTCAGTTGATGGAATGGAAGGAGTGGCAGAACCTGTGGGCGGAGTCAAAAGAGGAATCAGCTTAGAATCTCTATGTAGCCACAAACAAAGTCCAACCTTCCTTGTATTGTGTTGACTCTTATCTCAAAGGTGCTTTTTTAAAAAAAAGACAACTGGACTATTTTTTCCTGGAGGAGGAGGAGGAGGAGGAGGAGGAGGAGGAGGAGGAGGAGGAAGAAGAAGAAGAAGAAGAAGAAGAAGAAGAAGAAGAAGAAGAAGAAGAAGAAGAAGAAGAAGAAGAAGAAGAAGAAGAAGAAGAAGAAGAAGAAGAAGACGAAGAAG
>NW_015390091.1:0-1955 GCF_001527695.2 Protobothrops mucrosquamatus
TCTATCTATCTATCTATCTATCTATCTATCTATCTATCTATCTATCTATCTATCTATCTATCTATCTATCTATCTATCTACCTACCTACCTACCTACCTACCTACCTACCTACCTACCTACCTACCTACCTACCTACCTACCTACCTATCTATCTATCTATCTATCTATCTATCTATCTATCTATCTATCTATCTATCTATCTATCTATCTATCATCTTCTTTCCTGAGCTATTTAGCAAGGTTTGGTATAAATTGACTAAAACGTTTAACAGGAAAGAAACTTCCTAAGACAGAATTATATTCACTTTTGCAGTATACATCCCCCCCCCACCCTTGGAAGATGCTGAAGTCAACATGTGTTTTACATTTCTGCAATTGTGTAGGATCACCAAATGCATGTCATCCTGAACACAAGTGGGATGAAATCACTTCAGGCGACATAAAGCTGCTTAATAGCCTAGAAGTATGTTAACACAGTGAAAAGCCCTTTTCTTAGGAGAAAATCTTTTAACACAGAGAGCCTACGCGTAATGTGAATGCTTAAAATGTTGTAATTGGGCTTTCTCTGAGGTGAAGGCCAGTTGTAGCAACACACTCGATAGGCCCGTAGACAATTTGAAACGGCTGTGGGTACTCATTTATAATAGGGTTTTTTGACCTTGTTTCCTTTCCTGTTCCGGGGAATCGTTCTTAAAAGGAGCTTCAGACAAAATGGCAAAGGTTCTAGAGGTTTTAAAAGATGAGGCTGAAATAAAGCAGACATTTCAAACACAGGTGGCCTTCCAGAGTTCTTTCAAGCCATTTTGAAACAGAATTGCATTTGTCTGAAGTGGGAATAAATTCTACTTCTCCAGCTTCGATCTAAAAGGGAAATCTAAGCCCCCTCACAAGGGTCCCCTCAGCATCCATAGGCCTATGGAGTGTTTCAGATTTGATTTATTTATTTATAGAATTTATATGGCCACTGCCTTTCAGCAACTCTGGACAGCTTACAAAAAAATAAAAACCCAAAATAGAAACAGTAAAAACAACCCCTCTCCCCACCCTCAGGTAACAACAATCAATTAAACAAGCCACCTTGATGGGTTCCGTACCTTTCTGGTCTCCACGGGCCTGTGTTCTAGACTTTGCTCAGAGCTCTCACAATTACAGTTACAAAATATCATATATGTGTGTGTAGCATCTGCCTGTAAAAAGCTCCTAGATTGGGGCTGAAAGGCGAAAGCAATAGTAGATTGCTCCATCCCATATTTGGGTAGACCAGGTGCTCTGTTAGACCAGTTTCACTGGAAAAAAACACTTAATCTCTCCTCCCTGGTACAGCTGACAAAAAGCGAGGAGAACCCGTGGCCTAGAGGTTAATACAGCTGCCTAACGTGTAAGCGGCCCGGGTTCGAATCTCAGAAGGGTATGGCTAGCTGATGAGAGCTAAATAGCTTGAAATAGCTATACTAGTCTCCCTTTAATTCTTTGTCAGCAAAAATCTAAATTTAACATAGATATCTATGTATCTATCTATCTGTCTGTCTGTCTATCTATCTATCTATCTATCTATCTATCTATCTATCTATCTATCTATCTATCTATCTATCTATCTATCTATCTATTTATCTTTATTGTGTATGTATATACACACACATATACAGGGCTTTTTTTCTCATAGAACGCCCAGAACGGAGTTCCGGCACCTTTTTTGGATAGAACCCTGTAGTGTAGGCAAGGCGGGTTGTATGACGTGTGTGAGTTCTGGCACCTTTTTTTTTTTTTCAGAAAAAAAGCAGTGCACATATACATATACATAAATCATTTTTTCTTCCAAAGCTATATAAAATGCAATAAAATTATTTTGCACGGCCTACTGAGAATTCTCGAAGTTAATTTGCATGAAGCTTTTTTTATGTTTCCAGAAAAATGTTGGCAATGTTTACGGTTGTTCTTGTGAATAACGTTCATG
>NW_015390091.1:9576-15487 GCF_001527695.2 Protobothrops mucrosquamatus
GTGTTCTGTTTGGGTGGGGGCTTTGTTGTGCTCAGGTTAGTTTGAGTTGCAGGGGGATTTGAGATGGTGAGCTTCATTGCTGTTGTTTGGCTTCGTGTTCGTGGTCGTGCCACATCTTTATGGTGGGTGTCAGTTTGCTTCATGTATGGATTGGAGGGGTTTAAAGTGGCTGATGATGCAGCTGTGGACTGGCTTCTATATATAGATAGATATAGACTGGCTTCTATATATATATATATATATATATATATATATATATATATATATATATATATATATATATATATATATATATATATATATATATATATATAGATAGATAGATAGATAGATAGATAGATAGATAGATGATAGATAGATAGATAGATAGATAGATAGATAGATAGATAGATAGATATAGATATAGATAGATAGATAGATAGATAGATAGATATAGATATAGATATAGATATAGATATAGATATAGATATAGATATAGATATAGATATAGATATAGATATAGATATAGTACACTTTTTTACTTGGTTCTGAAATACATTTGGCCACTCTGATTTCTTATGATAAAACAGAACAGAATAGAAGAGTAGAGTTGGAAGGGACCTTGGAGGTCCTCTAGTCCAACCCCCTGCTCAAGCAGGAGGCATTATACCACGTCAGACAACTGGGTATCCAATCTCTTCTTAAAAACCTCCAGTGATGGAGCACCCACCACTTCTAAAAGCAAGCTGTCCCACTGGTTAATTGTTCTCACTGACCGGAAATTTCTCCTTAATTTTAGATTGCAGGGGTCCCCCTCAGCCCACTATCAGGCCTTGAGCCTTTGGAACCAAGCCACGGAAATAGTGGGCGAGAACGCATGAGGAGCAGGCAAGCACGGGGGTACATCCTCCATTCGTGTGAGCAGCAGGCAAGTGCTTGCCCACCACTTATGAATAACTGTCCCCTCTCCCATCGCCCCAAGCCAGGCCACAAAGCTGGAAAGTTTGGGGAACTCTGTTAAGTTGGACTCTTTTCTTGATAAGCTTCCATCTGTTTCTTCTTGTTTTGAGAGGGACTAGCAATGGAAGGTGCCACATTTCAGTGCCATGTTTCATGCAGACCTTTACCTTCTTCCAAGTGAACAAGAAAGTAGCACTGATGCTAAGGAAGCAACCTGGACAGTTTGAACTAGCAAGATAAATGGATTGCTCATTTATCACTCAATTCACTCAGACCAGTGGTGGGATTCAGCCAGTTCTCACCACTTCGGCAGAACCGGTAGCTAATTTTTTGTTGCCCAGGCCCAGAACGGACTTCCGGAAGCGGCATCCACATAGAGAAGCGGTTGTTCACCTATTTTAATCCCACCACTGGAGATGAGTTGTAGTACAAGTTGTAGTCAACTTGTGGTCCTGTGTTCTAGTATGCTCACTGAACTTGTAGACTGGTTTCTTCTAAAATCTACCTTATTCATCTGTTTTCTTTGGGTCTTCCCTTCGTCCTTCAGTCTTCGCCATAGGGGATTTAATGGGAACATATAGGATTACCAATATTTTTAATAGTACCTAAAATGGTTCAAATGATAAATATGCCCAAATTGTACTGTTTGACTGTATAAGGAACAGAAACTCATCTCCTTAATTTCTTCTCCACGCTGAATGCTAAACTATTGGATGCTCTACATGGAGAATGAATTTCCATCTAGCCAGACCAACTACATGAAAATTGCATACTTAAATGCATGCCTGTTGATTTTTTTTTTTTTGCATAACAATGCTATAAAGTTTATTTAGCTTACAAAATAACCTTTAAATACATTTTTATATGCTTTTCGTGAGCCAAGGAGTGCATAAGAACATTTGAGAAAGGTCATTGTTAGCAGATAACTAAATTTCTACCTGCACAATCTTATAAAAGATTGTTTAAACTCATGCTGCATTTTTATTTCAAACTGATCATGTGCTCTGCAGCTTGCAAGACTATCACACCAAGCTCCGAGAAAATAAAACTGAGCAGGCTTTACACAAAATAAGAATCGAAAAAAGTATTAATTTCAGCCAATCTGAGTCCTCTCACATTGTGAACTGAAAGTCACTTGCTAATGAAATAAATGTGTGTTTGATAATTCCGATATAAGTAGATATTAATACAATAATGTAGAATGATTTACAATAACTAATTTCAATAGTTACATATTAACAATGTGCAAGGAACAGTATTTTTGAATCCTCTGGACTGTTACCCATTGATTTATGCTTCAGGTATTCCATTCATCCCTTCCCTGTTTCTGTAATCTAAGGGAAAAAAAAAATCTTAGCATTGCATCATTTCCAGCAGGTAATATTTCTATACTACTTATTGATAATGTAACAGCAGAAATTTGAAATCTTGCAGATGGACTACAGTTATTAAAAGTACACCAGATGTAGTGGCTAAGTATAGCTTTGATCCCCAGGCCCACCTGAGGCTTTGCTGGTTAAAGAACTGGCTTAAATGAATTGATGGGTGCAACGTCCTAGACCAGCTTTTGTTGATAGACTGATACAGTATCCCAAGGGGAGAAATAGATAACATTCATGACTGGGAATTCAGTAATACCCCCTATAGGTTCAGACACTAGAATTGAGATGGTCACACATATACTCTTGTTTCTTCTCTTAGTAAGTTGAAAAAAAACAACAGTCCAGAAAGAGAGAGAGATTCTCTCTGGGTGTGTCAGTTTCCGGCCGTATCACAGGAAGTACAACTGTGTATTTCTGTAGGGGAAGGAGTGGCAGAACCTGGAGGATGGAATTAAAAGAGGAATTAGCCTAGAGGACTAAATTTGCTTGTGGCTATGTAGGGATTCTAGGCTCATCCTTCATTTAACTCCCCCTCCTCCAGGTTCTGCCATTCCTTCTCCTATAATAGTGGTGGCGAACCTATGGCACGCGTGCCAGAGGTGGCACTCAGAGCCCTCTCTGTGGGCACGCCCGCCATGCCCCGGAGATGGCAATCGTCCCTCTTCAATCAGCCACCCGCTAACTCGCCGAGGTCCTATGTGGCCAGATTCATCCCAGCACGGCTGCTTTCCCTCCCCTGTCCCATCCCTCCTGGCCTCGCATGCTCTCCTTTTCTTGGGCACGACCCACTGCATCGCCTCCTCAGCTGTGGGCTGGCTGTCCAGCTCAGAGGCGGCTTCTCTGAACTGCTGGTGGTGGGCTGCGGAGCCCCAGAGTGTACCGGTCGAAGGGCCAGCAGGCTGTGGCTGCTGACGGACACTATCGGCCCCCATGTGCTCGCTGGCCTCTGTGTGCGGGGGCCGATGGTGTCAGGCAGCAGCCGGCCCGGCCCCTGCCTCACCTTGCCCTGCGACAGTGGCACCCCCTCCCTGCCTCGCCTTGCCTCACCTTGGAGAACAAGCCTCCTGCCCACCACCCCACCTGCCAGAGATCCCCTGGATCTCCCCCAACCCTGCCCGGCCCCCACAGGCATCCCTCCCCACAGCAACATCGAGGTGGCCATGCTCGCCTTGACCACACCCACCCAGTCTGCCATGACCACCACAGCCACGCCCACCCAGTGGGCCATGCCCACCTGGCACCTGGTGATAAATAAGTGGGTTTTGGGTTGCAGTTTGGGCACTCGGTCTCTAAAAGGTTCGCCATCACTGTCCTATAATTTCCAAGAGCATGACATCTCTTGGGAGGTGGCAAAATTCTGAATCCCGCCATTGGCTTTGGGTATCATTTTTAATGTGATGGAAGAGAAAACATGCTGAATACAAGGGAGTAATCATATTGATTATACTCAATCAAGCTGATATGACTATGGAGATTCTCAGTCATCCAGGTCATAGTGCTTATCGATCTCATGAGGAAAAGCATCACATTCTTTGAAGCAGAGATGCAGGATACATTTCCGACGGGAAAACCACGGTTATTCACAATGTCCACTTAATTATCCCAAAGGTGCTTTTTCACAAGGCAACTGGACTTTCCTGTTTTTCTTTCCTCCTTCTTCAGCTCTGAAGAAGCTTCTTGGATGAGAAGTGAAACATCTTCAAAGAAAAACAAGGAAGTCCAGTTGCCTCATGAAAAAGCACCTTGGGGATAATTAAGTGGATATTGTGAGTAACCATGGTTTTCCCATCTGAAAAATATCCTGCATCTGTGCTTCAAATAATGTGATGCTTTTCCTCGTGAGATCGATAAGCACTGTAGAAGCAGAAATGGGAAGACAGTATATCAGATATAAGAAGCTCTTAATTCTTCTGGATAAAGCATCCATTGCCTTATCGCCACATCAGCAAGGCAACTGAGTCCAGGAAAGACCCTCATTCATGTCAAACTGAAGAACATACACCATTGAATAGACTTCTCCTGGTCCAGAAATGTCAGATGACTAGAAAAGCCCGTTTGATGCCTTTGCACATTTGTAAAGGACCAAGCTCTTCTCCCGTGTTTCAGTCCAGACAGATTGATGTTGTGAAGAAGATCAGCCTTAATTTCAAGCAATGTTCCAGATAGTTGTACCACCTTGATTGATACTATACAGAGGATAATGAAATGTGGCAGATCACATATTTAAAACGTTAACATCTATGAATCAGTGGCAGAACAATTGAGCTCCTACTGATGTCCCATCCGTAGTTTTCACATCTCCAAGACAATCTTGGAGCTGACACAAAGAAGAGGGAGTCAAGCTATTCTCCAAAGCACCTGAAGGCAGGACAAGAAGCAACGGGATGGAAACTAATCAAGGAGAGAAGCAACCTGGAACTAAGGAGAAATTTCCTGACAGTTAGAACAATTAACCAATGGAACAACCTGCCTCCAGAAGCGGTGAATGCTCCAACACTGGAAGTTTTTAAGAAGAAACTGGACAGCCATTTCTCCGAAATGGTATAGGGTTTCCTGACTGAGCAGGGGGTTGGACTAGATGACCTCCAAGATCTCTTCCAACTTTGTTATTGTTGTTGTTATTGTTATTGTTACCTAGTGGCAAACTTCTGAAATGCAATGTGTTTGCAACTTTAAGCCTACAGTCTAATATTAGAAGGACTCTTGGTCCTTCTTCTGATGTACAGTATGCTTACATTACGCCCATCATGAATATAATCCATTTTTCATTCACCTCAAGGTGTTGCCAGGCCATCTCTACATGTCATAGCATCATTTCTTATACCCTGCTCTTTCTGACTTTTTGCTGCAATGGTTGACCTAACCAGAAGGAACTTCCTATGGGCCACAAGCAGGATGCCAAATTATGGTGTTATATTAAGCAATAAATGTGTAGGGCTGAACCTCAAATGCATTAATTCGCCTATTTTTCCTAAAACTAACAATTGAGTAAGAGATTTACAGCCAAGCAAATCCCTAAGATTCCAACCCTAGTTCTCTATGTAACTTTGCAACGTATAGTAGCACCAGAGCTGGTTTCTAATATTTCAGTCCAGGTAGTTTTGGGGAAAAAAAACAATTTATTATTTTCTTTAAAGAATATTTAAGGATTGGTAATGATGAAAACATGATCCTACAGTTATGAAAATAATTAGATAGATGATAGATAGATAGATAGATAGATAGATAGATAGATAGATAGATAGATAGATAGATAGATAGATAGATAGATAGATAGATAGATATGGATAGATGGATAGATGGATAGATGGATAGATGATAGATAGATAGATGTGCCAGGATAGATAGATAGATAGATAGATAGATAGATAGATAGGTAGGTAGGTAGGTAGGTAGGTAGGTAGGTAGGTAGGTAGATAGATAGATAGATAGATAGATAGATAGATAGATAGATAGATAGATAGATAGATAGATAGATAGATAGATAGATGGATAGATGGATAGATGGATAGATGATAGATAGATAGATGTGCTAGGATAGATAGATAGATAGATAGATAGATAGATAGATAGATAGATAGATAGATAGA
>NW_015390091.1:16675-23822 GCF_001527695.2 Protobothrops mucrosquamatus
CTTCTGCTGAGCCCAGAAGAAGCGCCGATCAGCTGGAATGTTGCAGCATCTCCAGGGTCTTGTGATTTACATTCAGATGCTTGGCAACTGATTCATATTTATGACGGTCACAGTGTCCCAGGGTCATGTGAAGTGACCAAAACCTGCTGCAACCACCCAGCAGACGGGGGGAATAAAAACCAAACACCCCCCACCCCCCCACTGCCAATCCTCAACAGAAATGCTCACAACAATGAAAACCTCGGACAGGAGGAAGAGCGCCGCTGGGCGGGCAGGCAGGTGTCTTGCTCGGCTGTGGCTTGGGGGGCACTTTTTTCAGTGCCATTGTAACTTTGAACAGCGAACTGTTGTAAGTCGAGGACTACCTGTACTTTATTACTTTTTTCCTTTTTTTTTTTGGTCATCAAGTTTTTGACACCTTGCTAGGCGACTGGTGGTACTCAGATATTGCCATATCCTAAAAGTGGTAAAATGGGTGAAAAGGTTGAAAAGCCCTGCTCTAACCAACTTGCTCAGAATTAAGAAGATACTTAAATAAATATCAAAATGTTCCGAACCAATAATAAAAAAAATGCCCAGTTGCCATGGCTCAACTTGCAGACAAAAGAGGCCAAAGCATCACCTGAAGGCCTTCTGCAAAATGTCTAAAAGGTTAGGCAATCCTAATCTCAACAATGTTGTCCACCGCTGTGCTACATCTAACACTCAATGAATCCTCCAATTTCCCACAACTTCCAAGAGAATCAGAATGGAATCTGCAATTCGTTATGTGGGCCCTTTGCTTAGTAATTGTGGCCGGCCAGTCTCTTCTTAAAAGCCTCCAGTGATGGCGCACCCTCAACTTCTGAAGGCAAGACATTCCACTGGCTGATTGTTCTCACCATTAGGAAATGTCTCCTTAGTTCAAGGTTGCTTCTCTCCTTGATTAGCTTCCATCCATTGCTTCTTGTCCTGCCTTCTAGTGCTTTGTAAAATAGGTTGACCCCCTCTTCTTTGTGGCAGCCCCTCAGATATTGGAACACCACTATCTATTCTTTTCTGATAGAAAAAGAGAGCAAGATTGATACCAACAAAGAGCAGAGCTTGACCTAACATTTATTTATAGTTAATCATGACAACAAGCTGGAAGCTTTTCTAATTTCATTTTGTAATGATGAGTTCCATCTTTTACAAACAACCCATCAAACATGGAGAAATTCATCCCCAGAACCTCCAATGTATTAAAACTAGGGACAGATTTAATGAATAATTGCAATACAAGTGACAGGTTATAGAAAAGTCTAATCAAAACTGTTTACATTTCTCTCCGTTGCAGATTCAATTAAATATTCAAGACGTAGGATGGTATAAGTAAGAGAAAATAATCTGGATCATTTAATTCCATCTTGAATTGAAAATAGAAAAAAAAAGAGGAAAATATGTGAGTTACAAATTAACTCATCACAGAGACAGTCAAACTATTTGTTTAAAATTTTACAGATTAAATGGGACAAAAATACAAAAGGATAGTTCATATCTTATAGGACTCGCTTGCATGAGATGTCATCTTCTCTGGACCTGTATATGATGAGAGTGTATGACCTTCACAGTAAGTGTAGTTTATTAAATTATTACAATTCATGTCACCCTTTGGATAATATATAAGAATTTCCAAAGATTTTTTATTTAAGGAAAGATGATTCATTCCAGATTAGGAAAGCCAACCCCAAGAAAATTCAAAGGATATAAAGAGAGCTTTGATAAGGCAAACTTTAGTTTCTCTAAATCCACTACTGAAGATGCCGTCAGTTTTTGCCTAGCTCATCAAGTTCCATCAATACGTGATGGGCCAAACTGAGATCAGTTTTGATAATTTGTTGGTTTTGAATGTATTTATGGTGTGTGAGCTTGTGTATGTGTATGTGCAAAGCGAAAGAGAAAGAAATACTCAGAGGTATAGAAATCAAGATCACACAAAGTGTTAGTACCATTTTATAATGCCTTGGTAAGACCAACTTGGACTATTGCATCTAGTTTTGGTCTCCACAATATGTAAAAAAAATGTTGAAACTCTAGAAAGAGTGCAGAGAACAACAAAGGTGATTAAGGGGCTGGAGGCTATAACATATAAAGAATTGGATTGGGATTGGGATTGGGTCTATCTAGTTTAATGAAAAGAAGGACTAGGAGTGGCATGATAGCAGTGTTCCAATATTTGAGGGGCTGCCACAAAGAAGAGAAGGTCAACCTATTCTCCAAAGCACCAGAAGGCAGGACAAGAAGCAGTGGATGGAAACTAATCAAGGAGAGAAGCAACCTAGAACTAAGAAGAAATTTCCTGACAGTTAGAACAATTAATCAGTGGAAATGGCTTGCCTTCAGAAGCTGTGGGTGCTCCAACAGTGGAGGTTTTTAAGAGATTGGACAACCATTATCTGAAGTGATATAGGCTGTCCTGCTTGAGTGGGGGGGGTTGAACTAGAAAACCTGCAAGGTCCCTTCCAATTCTCTTATTCTGTTAAATAATAAAGTCATAGATGCACATAGAAAGCAGCAGTGCATCTGCCTCAAAGATAAATGAAAACCTTTACAAGGCATACACAGATGTTTCAAAACCATCCATTCTCACATGGCATTTTTGTGAGTTGTGATGGTGGGAATTCATTCTCCTCTTGGATTCTGCAGGGGGTCTACAACAGTCCAAAGTGGAGTCATTTGGTTCATTCGCCTCGCTGACCAAAGCAGTCGTTCATAGAGACGAGAACACCTTGAAACTATGTCAGGTAGCAATAGAGTCCCATGTTTCTGAACAATGCGCCTGTTCAAAGCATCCTGCAGCCCTAATCTTGCTCCCAATTTATGAGACCCCACTGGAAGAAAAAAGGCAATTTCAAATGAAAATAGATTGGTATTTTTTAAAAAAGAAACGAACAGCCTTTAGAAGAAAACATTCAGTATTTCTTATAATATTGCAATGGCGCATCTTGTTATGCCACAATTCTTTGGAGAAATTCCTATTGAATTCTAATAAACAGCCAAAGGGTCAGACAAAATATGACCAGCTATCCTTAAGCCAATTTAGGATCTTTCTCCCTGCTGGATATACAAACCACCAAAGACAATGCAACAATGGCAAAAGTGTATTGATTTTAAGTTCCAATAAATTGCTCTTTTAATACACCTCTCAATTCCAGCACAAACTGTTTAGAGGTATCCACTGCTGATTAAATTTGCTTTCTCCCTGGGATAAACAGAGAGGTTCCATCCATTATTTAATATAGTTACACAAGCAAAGTCCTGCTTCTCCTCCATCCCAGATGCATTCAAAGGCTCAGATCAATAGAGAAGAAAGCAAAACAGGGGAAATAAAGCCAGTCATAACTGAATTACATCCAATTGAATAAGCACTGAATTGAATGTTCTTTTTTTCTTCTGTCTTCTGATAGTAGTTTGAGAAATAATGTATTGGCCTCTCACCAGCGATTTTCAATTAGTCAACATCTGGACATCATTATAATTTATTATTCTTTTTTTTTTTTTTTTTTAGAAAGGATGAGGCACGTTTCTTTTTTCTTTTTTCTCCTCAGAAATATTACTTGTGGATTCTGGTCTTCTTCAATATTCCATCACAAGGAAGAGTTTAGCTATTAATTGCCGACCTTGGGCTCTCGCCTCCTCAGATCTTGAATATTTAATTGAATCGGCAATAGAGAGAAATATAAACTTTCATTTCTCTCAGACATTCTGATCCAATTCCATCACTGATATACTCCCTTGGAATATTTAAAGTCCACCTTTGTATGGCGGTTTTCCATTTCATACTCTTTATTTCATTATTAGGCAGTATCCTGAAGTTGAAACTCAAGTACTTTGGCCACCTAATGAGAAGGAAGGACTCACTGGAGAAGAGCCTGATGCTGGGAAAGATGGAGGGCAAGAGAAGAAGGGGACGACAGAGAATGAGGTGGCTGGATGGAGTCACTGAAGCAGTAGGCGTGAGCTTCAATGGACTCCAGAAGATGGCAGAAGACAGGAAGGCCTGGAGGAACGTTGTCCATGGGGTCGCAATGGGTCAGACACGACTTCGCAACTAACAACAACAAAAGTAAGCATGGTGAGCAGCATCCATCAGATCTTTATTTAAAGAAGGGTGATAGATGTGATCCAGACAACTGTCAACCTATTAGGACTTTTGAAGATTATTAGTAAGCTTCATGAAAACCACGGTTAAAGTAACTATGGAATCCTGCAGAATGAGAAAAAAGTAATAATTATACACGACAGAACCGAAGATCTACCATAGACAACTGTCTGTGTAAAGGGGTCTGTGTAAAGGCTGAAGTCTATGTACTGCCTGTTGATTTTAAAACTATGTGTTTTTTTCTCAATTTCCAAAAGTAAACTATCGGGAAAATTGAGAGAATCCTCACCAGATGGGTGCTTGTTTACCCCAATTAAAGTTTTTTTTTTCGTTCAAAATGTCTTCCTTATAGTTAAGTAGATGGATAGATGTCTTCTATACCTTTTGCCCCCACCTTGAGTGGATTGAAACAAAGATGATCAGGAGACTAGAGGCTAAAATATATAAAGAACGGTTGCTGGAATTTCATTGTGTCTGGTTCAATGAAGAGAAGGACTAGGGGTGGCATGATAGCAATGTTCCAATATCTCAGGGGCTGCCATAAAAAAGAGGGAGTCAAGCTATTCTCCAAAGCACCTGAAGGCAGAACAAGAAGAAAGGGATAGAAACTAATCAAGGAGAGAAGCAACCTAGAACTAAGGAGAAATTTCCTCCAGAAGTTGCGAATGTTCCAACACTGTAAGTTTTTAAGAAGAGATTGGACAGCCATTTGTCTGAAATGGTATAGGGTTTCCTGCCTGAGCAGGGGGTTGGACTAGAAGACTTCCAAGGTCCCTTCCGACTCTTCTCTTCTCTTCTCTTCTCTTCTCTTCTCTTCTCTTCTATTCTATTCTATTCTATTCTATTCTATTCTATTCTATTCTATTCTATTCTATTCTATTCTGGGATAGGTTCTGGCTGCACCAATCTTGATTTGGTTTAATGGACTTAAGATAGAATTTTGGCAACTTTTTCTGAAATATGCAGGTTTTCAAAAGAGAGAGAGAGGAAGAAGAGAACACGGAAGCAGGATGGATCTGGGAGAGGAGCTCTGACATGAAAGCACATGTTGAATGGGGGAGGGAGATAGATGGGTGGATGGAGGAGACATGGCAGGTAAACAGGGAGGAGAAACCGTCCTTTGTGAAGGAAGCAGTGACAGAGAATGGATGAAGGAGTGGGAGAGAAGAGGGAACATGGTAAGGTTCCTATAAATATGAGTGCATTTCTTTGATATTCCTTTGTTGTTGCTAGTTGCGAAGTCATGTCCGACCCATTGCAACCCCATGGACAACGTTTCTCCAGGCCTTCCTGTCCTCTACCATCTTCTGGAGTCCATTTAAGTTCACACCTACTGCTTCAGTGACTCCATCCAGCCACCTCATTCTCTGTCGTCCCCTTCTTCTATTGCCCTCAATCTTTCCCAGCATTAGGCTCTTCTCCAGTGAGTCCTTCCTTCTCATTAGGTGGCCAAAGTACTTGAGTTTCAACTTCAGGATCTGGCCTTCTAAAGAACAGTTTGGGGTTGATCTCCTCCAGGACTGACCGGTTTGATCACCTTGCAGTCCAGGGGACTCGCAGGAGTCTTCTCCAGCACCATAGTTCAAAGGCCTCCATTCTTTGGCACTCAGCCTTTCTTATGGTCCACCTTTCACAGCCATACATTGCAACTGGGAAAACCATGGCCTTGACTATACATACTTTTGTTGGCAGGGTGATGTCTCTGCTTTTTAGTATGCTGTCTAGATTTGCCATAGCTTTCCTCCCCAGGAGCAACCGTCTTGATATCTTCACTTAAATGTCAGTTTAAGGTCAGTTGAGTTTAAAAGGCATTCTGTTCTCTGAAAAAAAACAAGGATATTCATTTGGTCAACAGGGTTATAACCCCAAAGCTAGTTTTGGTTCAGTATCCAGGAAAGGAGAAAGGCAACAAGTCAGCAAGCTGTTTTGTTGCCCAAAATACAGAGCTAGTTTCTACACTGCTCTGAGGAACTTTTCTTTGTCACTAATCTATACATAGTCAAACCACATTTTCGATGCTTGTGAATGAACTGTCGATTCAGAAGCTGTATTTGTCTTCTAAGTGTGGAAGGACTTTTCACTCACACTGCATATTTCACACCCTCCCATCTAATTCAACTCCAAAATAGTGATCTCTGGCATGATAACTCTCCGGAATAATTTGAACAACCGATTTCCCACACACACAAATATCTGTTCCCCTTCATGTCATTTTGAGAGTATAAAGGAAGTTTATTTTGTGCTAAAATTGGGAATTGCAAGATGTATATTATGTTAGGGAAGGTTCTGGCAGATTAAACTGCAGATAAGAATATCTACTGTCATGAAAGATTATAAAGAAGGGGCCCAGACAGGAGTCATTTTCAGCAAATAAATTGCATTTTATTCAGAATGGTATCTCGACATTATTTCCCCTCAAACGTTATAGACTCCCATTTGAGTTGCTGTGAAGCATAATGCTGTTCCAATGCTTGCTGCTAATACTCAATGTGATTTTGCTTCAGTTAGCACAATATAATCAACACATAATATAGAGATAGGAGAACATCTTTCATTATTTCTAGACTATTTTTTTTTATTTGTTTCTGTAGGAGGCCAGAATATTTCTTTTTAACACTTGAGATGCCTGATCACTAGTTACCAAAATAACTGGAAACTGCACCCAAATATTCTATAGAGGCAAACTACCCAAGTGACTTTTTTTAAAAAAAAAATAATCTATAAAAGAACAGATAAGATCTGGGTTAAGTAAAGATAGATAGATAGATAGATAGATAGATAGATAGATAGATAGATAGATAGATAGATAGATAGATAGACAGATAGACAGATAGACAGACAGACAGACAGACAGACAGACAGACAGACAGACAGACAGACAGACAGACAGACAGACAGACAGACAGATGATAGCTAGGTAAATAATAGCTAGATAGATGATAGCTAGATAGGAAGATGATAGATAGATAGATAGATAGATAGATAGATAGATAGATAGATAGATAGATAGATAGATAGATAGATAGA
>NW_015390091.1:25500-35963 GCF_001527695.2 Protobothrops mucrosquamatus
AAGGTAATGAAATGTCAGCAACTAAACAAGCAAGCTCAGAGAGCACCAAGGACTCCTAATTACAACTCTCATTTCTATGACCAAGATTGTGGATTTCTTGAGATTTCCCCCCCCATCTAATAGTGGGAAGGTAGATTAGGTACCACATTGGTTTGATCTGCTTGACCTCTTCTTATTCATAATAATAATTCATTATTAAAGTGAAACCGAGGGCATGTTTTCCTAATGATGCTAAATAGCTAAGAAATCCCTAGCAGAATTGGAAAGGGATAATTTCACACAACCCCGGGAAAAAAAGGCAGCAACAATAGTTAGTCAACATTTGTCACAATGAGCAAGGGGCTTAAATAGTCTTAAGTGACCTCATGAAAAATATGCAGGTATTTTTTTTTCTCCCTATTTAATCCTAGAGTCCCCACGGAGGCTATTAAATATAGCTGTGTGGTTTATCTTGCGGAGAATAAGCGTACAGCACTTTCCAAATTCATCTTAAAGTAAAATAGTGAAGTCAATTTATGTTTACGAAAATGGGCAAAGTCTCTAGGGAGTCCCAAGGTAAACAAGAAACACCCATAAAATATTGTACACAATTTGCCTTAGATCAGGGTTGTCAAACTGCCGGCCTGCGGGCCAGACACGTCATCCAGAAGCCATGCCCACCCCATTGCCGGCAATGGCAAAACCGTCTCGATACGTTGCGCGACATCACATGACATCACGAGTTTGATATGTCTGCCTTAGATTGAAGCTGTGTTTTGCAATCATTTCTGCCATTTTTCACATCTGTTGATCCACCAAGGGTTCCATTTATTTTGGAAAGGAGTCTAAGTTTACATCTTACATCTTCCAGGTCTGATTTTTGGCTCAATAAGCAATTAAACGTTAATTGATGGGAGAAATTTTCTTTAAATTATAGGGTCATTCTTATCAATGGATTGGACCATTTGCTATGCAATATGACATTTGTATATGGTGCCAGAGAATTCCCCGGCATTTGTTTAGAATTAGGGGGCAAGATGGCTAAAGCCACTGAGCTTATCAGCTGGAAAGCTGACACCCTGGTTTTGAGACCCAGGTGCTATGGGATGGGTGAGCTCCCTATACTTGTTCCACCCAGCAATTCAAAAGCATGGAAATGCAAGTAGATAAATAGGTATCACTTCGATGAGAAGGTAACAGTGTTCCGTTCATCTTGGTGGGATTCAGCCAGTTTGCACCACTTCGGCAGAACCAAGAGCTATTTTTTGTTGCCCAGGCCCAGAATGGACTTCCAGAAGTGGCATCCACACAGAGAACCAGTTGTTCACATATTTGAAACCCACCAATGACCTCGCCAAAGAATTAAAGCCTTTGAACTCTGGTGCTGGAGAAGACTCCTGCGAGTCCCCTGGACTGCAAGGCGATCAAGCCGGTCAGTCCTAGAGGAGATCAACCCTGACTGCTCTTTAGAAGGCCAGATCCTGAAGCTGAAACTCAAGTACTTTGCCCACCTAATGAGAAGGAAGGACTTGCTGGAGAAGATCCTAATGCTGGGAAAGATTGAGGGCGATAGAAGAAGGGGACGACAGAGAATGAGGTGGCTGGATGGAGTCAGTGAAGCAGGAGGCGTGACCTTAAATGGACTTCAGAAGATGGTAGAGGACAGGAAGGCCTGGAGGAACGTTGTCCATGGGGTCGCGATGGGTCAGACATGACTTCACAACTAACAACAACAACACTGACCTCGGCATATAGTCATGCCTGCTACATGACCACAGAAGTGTCTTCAGAGAACGCTGTCTCCCTTGGCTAAAAAACAGAGATGAGCACTGCCCTTTAGAATCAGACACAACTCAACAAGGGAGACCTTTACCTTTATCTTTAGAGACCTGCTGAAACATATCATGGTTTATTCTGGTACCAGACACAAGACCAACTAACCTAAAAACTGTGGAGATGCATCCACACCATACAGATTTATGCATTTAATCCTATAGCATTAGATTGATTGTATTATAGTGTGTGCATAAGTGAATGAGAAGGGAATGGTGAGGTAATGGAAGGAAATTTCTTGTGTTGAACAGTTAGACAAGAAAAACCAAATGTTACAGGTACAGATTAGGTGAAACATGGCTCAAAGGCACTAACTGTGAGAGATTTTGCAGTCCTGTTACTTAAATAGAACCCAGCAGTGTGCAGCAGCAGTCAACAAGGCCAGTGCAATCCTAGGATGCATTAATAGAGGGATAAAATCAAGATCACATGAAGTGTTAATAACACTTTGTAAAGCCTTAGTGAGACCATGCTTGGAATACTGCATCCAGTTTTGGTCACCACAATATGGAAAGAGTGCAGAGAAGAGCAACAAAGATGATTAAGGGACCGGAGGCTAAAACATATTAAAAATGGTTGAAGGAATTGGGTAGGTCTAGTCTAGTGAAAAGGAGGACTGGAGGTGACATGACAGCAGTCTTCCGATATTTGAAGGGCTGCTACAAAGAAGAGGGAGTCAAGCTATTCTCCAAAGCATCAGAAGGTAAGACAAGAAAGAATGGATGGAAACTAAACAAGGAGGGAAGCAACCTAAAACTAAGGAGAAATTTTCTGACAGTTAGAACAATCAACCAGTGGACTAGCTTGCCTTCAGAAGTTGTGGGTGCTCCAATACTGGAGGCTTTTAAGAAGGGGGTGGACTACCATTTGTTTAAATTGGTACAAGGTCTCCTGCTTGAGCAGGGGGTTGGACTAGAAGACCTCCAAGGTCCCTTCCAAGTCTGTTATTCAGTTAAATCTGTTAAGAGAATGAAAGATATGTCTGTTTAACATATTACCCATCTTCAGGTGTTATCATGGGTCCTTGTTTCCCAGCACTTTTACTGAGAAACTGGAGTCTGAATCCGTGTTCCTTTGTGTCTTCATTTTATGGCTGACCTGAGAAAATATATTTGAGGTGGACAATGGGTGGGGTGAGAGGATATTGTTTATTAGTCTAACCTAGCACCATTTTCTCCTGTCACACTGTATTATCTGCAAATCCTGTTTGATTTAAACAGTGCAGAAACAAAGAATTCCCCAGTTCCATCACTCATCAAATACCCCCCCCCCCAAAAAAAAAATATCCTGACTTCTGGATTATTCTTAAGTTCTTCTTAAGTTTTCTTGGCAATATTTTCTTGGCACTGTCTTCTCTGGAGATGTTGGACATTTTCATTTTTTTTTCAAATTTCACAGCCTAGAAATTTCTGGGGGTATCTAGGTAGCAACTCAAGTCTAATTCTACTTAGCAATAAAAATATTAGGGGGCTGGAGGCTAAAACATACAAAGAATGGTTACAGGAATTGGATATGTCTAGTCTAATGAAAAGAAGGACTAGGGGTGACATGATAGCAGTCTTCCAATATTTGAGAGGCTCCTACAAAGAGGAGGGGATCAAACTATTTTCCAAAGCACCTCAAGGCAGGACAAGAAACAATGGTTGGAAATTAATCAAGGAGAGAAGTAGCTTAGAACTAAGGAAAATTTCCTGACCGTAAGAACATTCAACCAATGAAACAGCTTGCCTTCATCATTGGAGGCTTTTAAGAAGAGACTGGATAGCCATTTGTCTGAAATGGTATAGGGAAGGGGTCTTCAAACTTGGCCCTTTTATGACTTGTGGACTGCAACTCCCAGAATTCCTCAGCCAGCGTGCTTGGTTGGGGAATTCTGGGAGTTGAAGTCCACAAGTCATAAAAGGGCCAAGTCTGAAGACCCCTGGTATACGGTCTCCTGCTCAAGAAGGAGATTGGATTAGAAGACCTCCATGATATCTTCCAATTCTGTTATTCTGTTAACTTTAATTAACATCCAATTCTATTATTCTATGTTCCATGTAGTTTTTCCAGTGGTTCTATCTAGAATCAATCTTTAATTCAAGAGAGGGGTATTATGTTTGATCAGGATGGAAAACGATGGAAACTTTTATTCTAATCATTTTGGCATTTCTTACCCTTATTCCCATGTTGTTTTCTTTCAGTGTTAATCATCACACTGTTAAGTGTTTCTACACATGACTCAGTGACATGAATATTTATGCAGCTCGAAATCATCCCGTCTTGGTTATGTTTACAAACACGCAAAGAGCTGAGAATCGTTACGCTGCCTTGGAAGAGTTGTGAAAGGCTGACTTGCATCTTGTTAGGTAGGAGCAGATAGTAATGTACTGATGTTGAATTTGCAAAGAGTGAAATTCTAATCTAGAACGTAGAACAATAGAGTTGAAAGGGACCTGGGAGATCTTCTAGTCCAGACCCCTGCTTGAACAGGAGACCCTATACTAGTGATGGCGAACCTTTTAGAGATCGAGTGCCCAAAAAGTGGCCCTGCCCCGCTCCACCCCCTGCCCCGCCCCCACCCTGCCTGCCCGCAGGGCCATTCACCGCCTCCAGGGCCTACCGCAGATCGCCCAGGCAGCCCAGCAGCGCCATGGTGGCCACGCCCTCTGCCCGCACCCCACAGCATCAACTATGCACAATGGGGCATGAGGGCAGAGTCTTATCTATGCTGCCTGGCTGCCATGTCCTTGGCTGTGCTGCTCCGTGTGGGCCATGCTCAGGAGCAACTCTCCTCCAGGGGGGCTGCTGATGAGGTTGCAGGGGGAGGCAAGACTGGGGCAACGGCATGTGTGCCCACAGAGAGGACTCCAAGTGCCGCCTCTGGCATGCTTGCCATAGGTTCGCCACCACTGCCCTATACCGTTTCAGACAAATGGTTGTCCAGTCTCTTTTTGAATGCCCTGGTTTGAAATGCACCCCTGGTTGCAAACATTATATTATTCATCCCATTTATTGCCTGCTTCGATTTCCTGACTTGAAGGGTTCTTTCACAAAATATAGGTACTAGAGGTAAACGCTAGCATATGTATGTGTTTAAGGAGGTCATCCGGAAATATCCTGTACTTTCCTGCTGAAAATTTTCCAACTAAGAGTAAAAACAGATACTGATATTCTGAGTTTTCAGAATATAAGATATAGATTTATTTAGTGCATGATACGAACATGACAAAGAGAAGTAAACATATACACAATCTGCATAATTATATACAAAACATCTACAGGGGTACGAGAGTGGCCTTATAATTGGATGTCCAGTTTAATTATCTAGGCCAGGGATCTTCAAACTTGGCCCTTTTATGACTTGTGGACTTCAACTCCCAGAATTCCTGAGCCAAAATGGCTCAGCTTTGAAACCTCTCCCTTTCCCCTCAGCGTGGCTGGCTCAGGAATTCTGGGAGATGAAGTCCACGAGTCATAAAAGAGCCAAGTTTGCCTACCCCTGGTATATACAGGTACATACATACATACATACATACATACATACATACATATATACACATACCCCCATACATATATTAATCCAGGGGACTTAAAACTTGGCCCTTTTATGACTTGTAGACTTCAACTCTCAGAATTTCTCAGCCAGGCATGCTGGCTGAGGAATTCTGGGAGGAAGTCCACAAGTCATAAAAGGGTCAAATTTGAAGACCCCTGATCTAGGCAATCACCTCTGCTGTTGCCTCATGGCAATCTTCTAAGGAACAAGAAAATTATAGAACCATAGAGCTTGGAAAGGATCTCAGGAAATCCACAGTTATGCAATAAAGAAATAAATAGCATTGAGGTATACTACTGGTTGCAGATCCACAGTTGATATCTATAACTTGGGAAGCTTAAGATTAATTCAGGTATAACCGATGATGGATTTGGGGGAGATTTAATTGCTGACACAAGTAATCAGATTGGAAATGGCACAGGGAAAAACCTCGCAGAGCAAGCAAGGATGACTTATTCTGCGTGTGCTTTGAGTTATAAGGTTATATCATTATCCTCTACTTTGGAGAAATGCCATTTGTTAATATTACAACATGAGCCCCGAAGGCAAACAGGCTCACAATCAAAAGAGCACGGTTAAAATTTTTTTTTTCAAGTGAATGGCTTTTCCTTTATAAAAGGAAAGCAAACAAAAAGTAGATCTTCATTGTGTAGTGTGTGCTATTCCAGGAAATATTTTTCATCTTGGTAGAGTCAAACCAACCAACCAACAAATATACAAAACAAAACACTGCAACAAATCAAACCAAAAATAGATCATTAGTTGCCTGATGAAATGTAGCCACTCC
This sequence comes from Protobothrops mucrosquamatus, assembly GCF_001527695.2. Taxonomy (NCBI): domain Eukaryota; kingdom Metazoa; phylum Chordata; class Lepidosauria; order Squamata; family Viperidae; genus Protobothrops; species Protobothrops mucrosquamatus. The sequence continues at coordinate 31,638 of NW_015390091.1, forward strand.
ATTTATCAGGCTGGTGATCCCTAATACTGAAAATATCACAGAAACTTTTTTTAAAAAAACAACAACAACAGACATATACACAGAAAAGAAAAACATCCAACCGAACAATATGTGATGCGGTAAATTAATTTGTTACATTATATTTTCTTACAAATTTGATAGCAATATTTATCAGCCGCAAAATATTTGTGGAAGGGACCTTGGGCCTCTTCTAGTCCAACCCGCTGCTCAGGCAGGTGACCCTATACTATTTCAGACAAATGGCTGTCTGATTTCTTCTTAAAAGCCTCCAGTGATCGAGCACCCACAACTCCTGAGTGCAAGTTGTTCCATTGATTAATTACTCTTACCGTGAGGAAATTTCTCCTTAATTTCAGGTTGCTTCTCTCCTTTTGAATTTCCATACATTGTTCCTCGCCGTGCTTTTTGGGTGCTTTGGAAAATAGTTTGATCCCCTCGTTTTGGCAGGAGCCTCTCAAATATTGGAACACTGCTATCAGGTCTCCCCTAGTCCTTCTTTTCATTAGACTAAACCAGGAGGCCCCAATCCCCAGTCCGTGGACCAGTACCGGGCTGTGGCATGCCAGTAACTGGTCCGTTCAAACAAGCAAAGCCCCATCCACAGGATGCTGGCAGCATACAAAACCACACTCTCTCCAGTCCGTGGAAAAATCTCTCTCCATGGAACCGGTCCCTGGTGTCCAAAAGGTTGGGGGCTGCTGGTCTGGTATATGTGTTGCCACAAGGGTGTTTCTTCCTAGTGGTCAGCTTCTACATGAACCCATGATCTTTCAGACTGCCAAGTCATTAAATGGGATACTGTTCTGTCCCCGTTCCGACCCACACACCCAAACAGCCAGCTGAGGTTAAAGACTTCTCCAGACACCACTTCACAGATAAGAAACTTGGCAGCAGCTCCGTAGCTGCCTGCCAAGACCTTTACTCCAAACACACAGAAACAAAAGCAATACACACAGTTGAATGCCACAGCACACTACTTTGCCAGAGATTCAGCTTAATCTTTGGCACGTCTCTTTTTCTGCTGCGCACGCTTATCGCTCCTACGCTGGCGTGGATCCAGCCACAACTTTTCTTCCTCATTATCTGACACACCTGGCTCCTGGCCAATCTGAGAAACACTAGGCTCCTGGCCAATCTCAGAACCACCTGGCTCCTGGTCAATCTTTTCTCCGTCGGGAGACACCTGAGGCATTGCCAAAGAGGAGGGTCCTGGAGAGGGAGGCCTAGCCATCTCCTCTCCTTCATGTTCGGAGCCTTCTTCCTCCAATAAGAGGGGCTCATAAGACAGAGCCACAACAGATACTTAAGAGGATATGAATGTGAGCCCCTGAGATATTTGTTTTCTTTGGTTTATTGTAAGCTGACCAGAGTCATATTATTAGGCTGGGTAGCCATATGTGTTTTATATACAAATAAATTAACCATGCGTAACAAATATATTGGCATCTTGACATCATCCTATATACTATATATCATCAATTCCTCTCCTTGTTTCTAGACTAGACATACCCAATTCCTGTAACCATTTTTCATATCTTCTGCCTCATTGTTCGGTTTTATAAATTTTATTAATTGTCAAATAAACAAGTTCTTAATACAAATATGGTGCACATAAAAAAAGAGAAAAAAACCCTATTAAACATCAAATTTTCGGAAGTGGTCGGCAGTCTCCCCTCCCCCCGCATCCACCCTCTCTTTCACCCTTCCTACCTACTTACCTCTTCCTTTCCTCCCCTCCTACCCACACCTCTCTCCTCCAACTACCCTACACATCCCACCTCCTTCTTTTCCTCAACCTTCGGATGCAGTTTGGGGGTACCAGCCGACCACCTTCTCTTCACAAAAAAAAAATTAACATTATTTCTCTATAACATATTAATACACCAAATTTTCATATCTTCTGCCTCATTGTTGAAGGGCCATCGGAAAACATATTTTTCTCACACGTCATTTGTGTTGAAGGGAAAGTCTTCCAGGACATTGTTTACTAAGGCCGTGCAGATATGTGATTAGGAGATTAAACTTTGATGTGATTTGATTAAATTAAATCCATTTCTTTATGGATTCCCCTCCCCCCCATGTTTACCCACCCAGAAGCAAAATCCAAAGCAAGCAGGCTACCTGCTTCTCTGGGTTACCTAGGCAGCACATATAAATGTAGGGGGGAAGGAAATGACTTTCTGATTTTCTCTTGGGTGGGTGGGGGGGTTAGGGTTTTTAAATGGCAGTTGAGCTGAATACCTGATAGATTTTGAATTGTTCATTTCGCTCAGGTTTGCTTATTGGATCTGGAGATTCCAGTCAATTTAGTTTGAATCACTGTCTGGAATGATTAAACCAAGCAGATTTGATCTGAAGATTTGAGCAGATAAATATGCTGAATTCTCCTGATGTTGTTAATCAAGAAGTGATTTGAAAGACTGATTTGATAGAATTGCCTTCTAAATGAAACTTTGGACTGATGCTTTATCATCTGTTTATCTATCTGTCTATCTATCATTTATCTATCTCTTCTTCTTCTTCTTCTTCTTCTTCTTCTTCTTCTTCTTCTTCTTCTTCTTCTTCTTCTTCTTCTTCTTCTTCTTCTTCTTCTTCTTCTTCTTCTTCTTCTTCTTCTTCTCCTCCTTCTCCTTCTCCTTCTCCTCCTCCTCCTCCTCCTCCTCCTCCTCCTTCTTCCTCTTCATCTTCATCTTCATCTCCCTCTCTATTTTGTTTCACAATAATAAAAATAATCAGAAGGAGCTTTTATAACCATCAAATTTTATTAAAAGGGGGCAAATTTTCATTACTTCATCTAAGGCATCTGTTTAACAACATTCAGAAGAAAAGATGTTGCAGAACTTTTTATTTTTTTATTTTTTTTGCCACCAATGTCTAACTCAGATCTGTCCCTACAGTTTCCCAGCAGTAGACTATGTACCCTGGACCAGTCCTCAGAGCATGTGTAGGAAGTGTTTGTGAAGAAAAATCACTGATTCAGGGGATAGAACAAAGGTTGTTGGTAGGCATGAAACAAAGAAGATAATGAAAAATGAGAACAGAATCAAAACGAAATCACATTCTTTTTCTGCTACTCATACAGCATGTCTGGCTGAGGACTTTTAATTTTATTGAAAAGACCCTCCCCTTAATTTCAGGCTCTTTCTTTCTGATATTGCCTGATCAAGCCTTCACATCATCAGTATACAAAATCGTGAATACCATCATTTTTATAGAATCAAGATCACATCAAGTTCTAGTTCTGCTTTACAAAGCCTTAGTAAGACCAGACTTGGAATACTGCATCCAGTTCTGGTCATCACAATACAAAAAAGATGTTGAGACTCTGGAAACAGTGGAGAAAACAACAAGAATGATTAGGGGGCCGGAGGCTAAAGCATGCAAAGAACGGTTGCTGGAATTGGGTACGTCTAGTTTAATGAAGAGAAGGACGAGGGGTGACATGATAGCAGTGTTCCAATATCTCAGGGGCTGCCACAAAGAAGAAGGAGTCAAGCTATTCTCCAAAGCACCTGAAGGCAGGACAAGAAGCAACGGATGGAAACTAATCAAGGAGAGAAGCAACCTAGAACTAAGGAGAAATTTCCTGACAGTTAGAACAATTAACCAGTGGAACAACCTGCCTCCAGAAGTTGTGGGTGCTTCATCACTGAAGACTTTCAAAAAGAGATTGTTTTATGAAATGATATAAGGTCTCCTGCTCAAGCAGGGGGTTGGACTAGAAGATCTCCAAGGTCCCTTCCAACTCTATAATTCTATGTTCTATGTTTATCCATAATGGGAGACATCGGTATCAGTTATCAGTAGGATTACAATAATTTTAAAATGCCACCATTATTTTCCAGGAAAAATCACTTTTTATGTTTTTCGTGCTCTCCAGAGGATTACTTGAAAGCATTCTGTGCTAATGCCAAGCATTCAAAAATCCAGGTAATATTTCAGCACCCTACCTGCATTTCATCCCGCATAAAATCCATTATTGTATTTTTGGTGAATAACATGTTCCAGGTAGCTTTTAACTGCCCTATTTATTCAAAAAGGAATATTTCGCTATGTAGGGGGGGGAAACAACCTACAGTCATTTAAAAGGCATTGTGCAACCAAGGCAATGAATAAAACCTGATCATTTCAATCAACACTGAAAGCAGCAACTAATGATAAGGGGGGGAAGGATATTATAGTTTCAAGAGTTTAATATGTCTGATAAAATTGTGATGGTGTTGGTTTACTTCACAGAACACATGCTTTTATATCCAAGAACAACCAAACCTTGCACAACTGGTCTAGAATCTCTCTCTCTCTCTC
>NW_015390091.1:37949-41315 GCF_001527695.2 Protobothrops mucrosquamatus
ATAGATCAGGATATAGCATAATTATGGATAGGAGCAGGGTGCTTTTTTATTTTTTTCCCTAGATTATCAGGAACCTTCCTTCCTTCCTTCCTTCCTTCCTTCCTTCCTTCCTTCCTTCCTTCCTCCCTCCCTTCTTTCTTTTCCTTCCTTCCTTCTTTCCTTCCTTCCTTCCTTCCTTCCTTCCTTCCTTCCTTCCTTCTTTCCTTCCTCCCTTCTTTCTTTTCCTTCTTTCCTTCCTTCCTTCCTTCCTTCCTTCCTTCCTTCCTTCCTTCCTTTCTTTCTTTCTTTCTTTCTTTTTCACAATATGAAGCTTCTTTTAGGTCTTATCTAACAGATGTTTAGATGTTTTTATTTCAAATCAGTAAGGAGTCCTGTTTGCATGAGGTACTAATTTGAAACTGTATCTAAGAGAATTGCAACCACTAATTCTTTTCAAGGCAAAGTGTTTTCAAAGAGATATTCTGTCCACGAATAACCATATGATTTCAAAGTCACCTTCTATTACAATGAAACTTTCCTGCTTTAATTGCCATTATAACCATTTTATTTTTTTATTTTTTATTTATTCTGGAAAATGCATCCGGACAATCTTAAATGTTTAAAAAGAAGTTTTATTAACTGATGCAACGTTTAAAATGATGCTCCACTTATGAAATTGTACCTAGTTTTTTTTCAGGCAGGCAGATTTTATCCTCACGCAAAGCGTGTCCCTAATTTTAGAAACATAGAATGAGCTGTTTTGATTTTTATAAGTAATAAAATGTTCAAAAAGCTGCTTGCAGAAATCTGAAAACCCTCAGTCCCTTTTGGAATAGCGATGTCCATTTTAAAAAGGGCCCTATAATAATGCTGTTATAGTGAGCGCTTGCTGCAGTTATTTCTCTTTGAAAATGTATTTTACACAATAATGCATCTGCCATCATCTTTGCAGCACCACCCTTTAAATCCGAAATGCTCCATGCTTCTTCTCACATTAATGCATTGTACTGGGGCTAATTCAAATGCAAATAGGATGCCCTGGATTTTTTTGTATTTTTTCTTCTTCTTCTTCTTCTTTAGGAAACTGGTAAGTTTGCTGCAGGCAGCATTATAAGTAGAAACCTTTGCAAATCAAAGAGCTGTCACCTCCTTGCCAGTTGTGTGTGTTAAACTTAACAGTGTAGCTTAGCAAGTTAGCGCGGCAATGAAAATAATACATAATCGCAACTCTTCCATTCGGTTCGGCTTGCTTGAACTTTCATTTGTTGTTCTTCGCTGCATCCCAGTTTGAAGCTTAGAACTGACCTCAAATTCATCAAATCCCAGGTTAGAATTATTAATAAAGATCTGGTCACTAGCTAGACTGCAAAACTGTAACCTAATAAAGCGAAAGTATTCATGTATTCATTCTACTACATTTGCATACTGCATTCTGTGCCAAAGCATTTTTAGGAGGATTTACACAGCAATAGAATACAGAATGTAGGAACACGAAAAGCATATCTCAAATGATAAAATACAGTGTAATCAACTATATTCAAAAGTTGTACAGTACCGGGAAGTCCATTTCCAACAGTCGTGTGGAGAAAGCCTAGGTGAAGAAGTGAGTGAGCTTTAATTTTAATATAAATGTGGTTAACCACCCAGAGTCACTGGAAATCAGACAGCACACAATTTTAATAAATAGCTATTAAATAGTGCTGGCATTTTGGCAACTTCTGGAAGTCTTTTTAGTGGCTCTTCTACATCTTGTGATAATTTGAAGCAGCATTTTATGTCACGAGCGACTTACAGTTCTAGTTACAATCAAAAGAAGCAACGTGGAAATCTCAAACGTAAATAAGGAGGCATAAAATATGTAGATGCCTCCTATACTCTACAAAGTGTTGATGTCTTTTGAGGTTGGAGTAGCAAATAAACTTAAGATCAATCAATCAGGTCCTGCGCTAATATACTAATCAAGGACACTTGCCCATTACGGAGAGGAAGGGAGGGGGAAAAAATCCAGTTTTACACTAATTAATTTTAATTAATATTTAGCACACGTGCTCTAAAACACCAAAGTAATAAATGAGATAAATGTTTTAAGGAAGGATTTTCATCTCCTGCATGATCTCAAGTAGTGAGGCTTCAAAGAGCTGCTTTGAATTACAGGAGATGTTATCAGATGAGCCCTTTAAGGTGAATAGATTCGAGATGTTAATTTATTTTAGAGACATTGGAGGCAGATCTGCAAGTAGGTGGGCTTCCTGCTGCTTTGTAACTTTTGAGTATTGGTTGGCATATTGTGATGGGCTCTCTGATGTCCCCATAAGTAGATGACCAATTAGCCAAAGTGGAGGGACTATCAGCCCCCCCCCCCCCAAATGTTATATTCCACTCAGAAATCTTTTATCTAACTGAAGCATGAATGGATGAAAATTCAGTCTTTTGCCCTTCAAGTCTCCGGTTTAAATCAAATATTCCGATTGCCCATCTCAAAACTCTGGCTCATTCTCACATAGAGAGACAGTTTGGTCTAGTGGTTAAGGCATCAGGCTAGAAACCAGGAGACTATGAATTCGAGTCCCACCTTAGTCCCATAAAAGCCAGTCACTCTCGGTCCAACCTACCTCATAGGAAAATAGGAGGAGGAAGGTGAGTTGGATATATTTGCCATATATTTGCCATCTTGAGTTATTGGTAAACATAACAAAAGTGGGATACAACTAAATGAATAAAATATAGAAATTATACTATTGTAAAACAAGGCCGGCCAATATCTTTGTCTGAATTTAATATGGCATGTTACTCAATATTCTTTAGCAATAGGCCTGGAACATTGTATTAATACCACTTTACAATGCCTTGGTAAGGCCACACTTGGACTACTGCATCAGATTTGGTCACCACGATGTAAAAAAGATGTTGAGACACTAGAAAGAGTGCAGAGAAGAGCAACAACGATGATTAGGGGACTGGAGGCTAAAACATAAAAGGAACGGTTGCTGGAATTGGGTATGTCTAGATTAATGAAGAGAAGGACGAGGGGGGACATGATAGCAAAGTTCCAATATCTCAGGGGCTGCCCCAAAGAAGAGAGAGTCAAGCAATTCTCCAAAGTGCCTGAGGGCAGGACAAGAAGCAACGGGTGGAAACTAACCAAAGAGAGAAGCAACCTAGAACTAAGGAGAAATTTCCTGATAGTTAGAACAATTAATCAGTGGAACAACCTGCCTCCAGAAGCTGTGAATGCTCCAACACTGGAAGTTTTTAAGAAGAGACTGGACAGCCATTTGTCTGAAATGGTATAGGGTTTCCTGCCTGAGCAGGGGGTTGGACTAGATGACCTCCAAGGTCCCTTCCAACTTTATTATTATTATTATTATTATTATTATTATTATTATT
>NW_015390091.1:42079-46714 GCF_001527695.2 Protobothrops mucrosquamatus
GGACTCCCAGATTGCGCGCCCTTTCTGAGGGGGCCAAGGATTCGCCCCCTATAGACAGCGATGGAACCAACTGACTATGCCGGGGCGCCGGCAGCCACAGCCACTCGGTCTTGGAAGGGTTGAGTCTGAGTCTGTTCCTTCCCATCCAGACCCGTACGGCCTCCAGGCAACGGGCCATCACGTCAAGGGCATCGTTGGGTGATTATACTCATGGATAGAATTCTTAAGAATACCCAAATAGTGGAAGCAATGAGAATTCTCAGTGACATCATTTTAGCACAGTCTTAACCCACTACTTTTCTGGTTACTTAATTTTTCTCCCATTAATTAATTTCTCTGCAACCAGCAGGGATCTCAGAATTAAATATTTCTTGTTTCCCAAAAGGCAAAGCAAAATTATACTTGGTGAGCCAGTTCGTTCTATAACACTAAAAAACAGAACATACTGTATGTGGGATAACATAATATATTTAAGAACAGAGCAACATTCATGGTTGGTTTGATCTCTGAAAGACATAACAAAGGAGGGGTTTTTTAAAGCCTTTGTTTATGTTGTCACATTTGTATGGAGAGTTTGGATTCAAAGCACAAGCTCGTTTTTGGAAAAGAGGTCAAGTGTAGTGTAAAAATGCCAGTGTTGTGTTTTGAAAGGATTTTGAGATGTGGATGGGGCATATATTCCTTCCATCCTGCTTGGTTGTGCTTAGTTGCTCTCTGTGGTCAGTTAAAATCACTTTTTGCCTTTGTGGTAACTGATTTCTGAGTGAAAAGATTGAAGCCATTTTTTTTTTTTTCTGGTAAGGGAATGCACGTTGTGAGACAACAAATTGTAGAACGGCTGTGCTTTGCCCTTTCACTTCCCAGGAAACAATACTCACAACCCTTTTTATGAGAATTTCAAATTGTCTTTAAAAAAAAAAAAGAAGTTGAAATTGGATTTTCTCAAACACTGAAAGAGCTCTCTTTGGTCTAGATTCTGGATCTACATGAGATTCTGTTCTCCATTTCTTTCTCTAAAATCCTGGTGTGTGTGCGTGCGAAGAATTGGCAACTGCTTCTCTTATATCCAAGGAAGTTCTATTTTTGCCCATTCTGTAAAGCACTTGAAGGAATATGGAGTTAATGAGGAAAATATTATATTCATTGATCAACAGGTCTGCTTTCAGTTTGGAAAGTTCAGCCCACCAGGTCACCTCAGACAAAGCACGATCCGTCAGACCTTATTTGCAGTTTCAACAATATTATGCTATACATTTTTTTTGAGGTTTCTAAAAGTTTACAGGCTAGGAGAAGGAAGGTGGGTTGGATATCTTTGCTGTCTTGTAAAAATAATAAAGCTGGGATACAAATAAATAAGTAAACACTGCAAGACATATTTTGTTCCTTAGAACAATTAGAGCAATTTAGAAGGAGGGATGAGTAACATGAACTGTAAATAATAATAATAATAATAATAATAATAATAATAATAATAATAATAATAATAATAATAATAATAATAATAATAATGTTGGAAGGGACCTTGGAGGTCATCTAGTCCAACCCCCTGCTGCTCAGGCAGGAAACCCTATACCATTTCAGACAAATGGCTGGTTAATTGTTCTAACTGTCAGGAGGTTTCTCCTTAGTTCTAGGTTGCTTCTCTCTTTGGTTAGTTTCTATCCGTTGCTTCTTGTCCTGCCTTCAGGTGCTTTGGAGAATAGCTTGACTCCCTCTTCTTTGGGGCAGCCCCTGAGATATTTGAACACTGCTATCATGTCACCCCCTCGTTTTTCTCTTCATTAAACTAGACATACCCAATTCCATCAACCTTTCCTTATATGCTTTAGCCTCCAGTCCCCTAATCATCGTTGTTGCTCTTCTCTGTACTCTTTCTAGAGTCTCAACATTTTTTTTACATCGTGGTACTTTGACCTGAGTCTGAATGTGTCCTTTTTGCATTCTGATGGTGGTGGGTTAATTCTATTATGTCCTAAAGGTCATGTCCTGCTTCCCTGGGACTGAGGATGATGGCTTACTTCCTGTGTTGGATGGGTGAGGGGTTGCTGGTTCTAATCCTATCACTCTGCTATTGTTGGCTATCAGTTTTGCTCCACATCAAAAGATCCTGTCTTGAATGGGTTTCTGCAGGCAGTATTTGCTGATGAATGGGGCCTTAGACATTTTGAATGGGATTATCAAATCTGCATTTCTACAGAGCTGACCTCTGCCAGGGGCTATTAAGAAAAACTGGGACTGCTTTTCTGCCTTTAAGATCCTTTGGCAGAATATAATATTCTGCCTTTTTAATATCCCCCCAAATATTTCTTTCTCTGGGGATGGGGTGTGACTTCCCACACAGTCAAACATATAATATTGATTCAAATACATCTTCCCATCAAGAATGGATTGATCTTGGAAGATAAGATCATTATGTTCTACTTTCCAGAATAGATGGAGAATAAATGTTGTTGTTTTTTTCCTGTGAGACGGAGAGTAGAAAGGATGTTATATATATATATATTTTGGAATTCAGACATACCTGTACTAAAAGCTGATGTGATGTGGTGAAAAACTCTTCTCTCGTGGACATGTCACTTGACCTCATGACAGAGTTGTGAATCCACGATTGATCGAATCCTACTTTTGTTTCTTCCCCCCCCCTCAGGAATCAAATTTGTCAACAAGGATTAATTAGCTTAAGGATCTCTCTCTCTGCTTGCCTACAATAATCTTAACTAGGATTTCAGCTGGCAAATCCTGAATGGTTATGTGTGAGAACATTTTATTATCTGACCTAATGAGATCCAATTAGCCCCATCCCTGTCAGGATTGCTGAATGCCTTCAAAATCTCGCTTCTTGAGAAGAGCTTGAGGCTAATACACTGTGTGTTCCCTTTCTTTATCCTGCAGTGGAAATGTCTGTTTTAAATGTGTGTTTTTTTGGGGGGAGGGGGGTCCTTTGGTGAATGTGGTGATTGCAGCACTGTTCTCTTGCTGCTTTTAACTGAAAATGGAGGTGTAGCCTGCTCAGAGTTGGATACGATTGGCATATCTGTCATAGTTCAGTAATCCCTACTATTAAATATCGGTATTGCAAAGACTCGATTATAAATAAAAGTAATAATGATTTAAGTCAGCGGTTCTCAACCTATGGGTCACGACCCCATTTGGGGTCGATTGACCATTTCACGGGGGTCGCCAAGCAAGGCTGTCTGCCATTTTTTTCCCATTTATCGGCGGGTGCCTTACCTCCCTTGAGCTGGGCCAGCTGGTGGTCGGCCTGCTCCATCTCTGCACTTGCCAGCTATGCCTCGACCGGCGCAGGGGGCGAAACCACGCATGTGCGGCACTCCTGGGCAGGGAAAGTCCTCGACTTATGACCAGTTGGGCAGTCCTTGACTTACGACCGGTTTAGTCCTCGACTTACGACCGGTTTAGTCCTCGACTTACGACCGGTTGGGGGTCACGGCATTAAAAAGGTTGAGAACCACTGATTTAAGTCATTAGAATTCTGTCATAGGCAGGGTGGAGAGGAGACACAAAAGATTCCCTCCAGAAAGGGATTGGGTTTGATTTTATAGTCATGGCTGCCATCTTGATTTTTGTGAGATGACGCTTTGAATGCATGGATTTGATCACCCCCTTTTGACTTTTCTTCTAGATTGCCATAGACTTAACTGTTCATAATTACACATTAAACTAGTCATTTGCCTGGCTCTATCCCACTCTCGGTTCCCCAGACCCACTGGCAGAACCAGGTCTTCAGCGCCTTCTGGAATAGTGCTAAAGTGGGGACCAGTCTAATCTCTGAGGGAATGATGTTCCAGAGAGAGGGAGCCAACACGGAGAAGGCCCTTCTTCTGGGTCCCGCCAGATGCATCTCCTTAGGGGATGGAACCCACAACATTCTTTGCTTCCCTGCTCTAGTGAATCAGGTAGATGTGACTGTCAGGAGATGGTCCCTCAGATCACCTGGTCCCAAGCCATGAAGGGCTTTAAAAGTGACAACCAGCACCTTGAATTGCAGCCAGAAGCAAATCGGCAACCAATGCAGCTCCCGCAGGAGAGGTGTCACATGTGCACACCGAGGTCTGCACAAAATCATGTGGGCTGTTGCATTTTGTACCAACTGGAGCTTCCGGAGTTCCTTAATCTCAATTTTCTATTTTATTTTTAATAACTGCCACATGTCCCAGATCATCTTACATTTCATTTGAGTAAAAATGAAGATGTGACATGATCACAAATCAGGGAGAGTGGTGATGATGAGACCACAGCTAAATGATCTATGATTTTGTAAGCTTCATGACCATCTGGATTGGCTAAAAGATATATCTGCTCAGTCTCCTGCTCAGTCTCCTTCACCACCACCACCACCTCCTCCTCCTCCTCCTCCTCCTCCTTCTTAGAATAGAATAGAATAGAGCTGGAAGGGACCTTGGAGGTCTTCTAGTCCAGCCCCCTGCTCAAGCAGGAGAACCTATATACCATCTCAGACAGGTGACTGTCTTCTTCTTCTTCTTCTTCTTCTTCTTCTTCTTCTTCTTCTTCTTCTTCTTCTTCTTCTTCTTCTTCTTCTTCTTCTTCTTCTTCTTTTTCTTCTTCTTCTTCTTCTTCTTTTTCTTCTTCTTCTTCTTCTTCTTCTTCTTCTTT
>NW_015390091.1:51457-55952 GCF_001527695.2 Protobothrops mucrosquamatus
TCCCATCCCTTCCCTTTTCCTCCTCCTCCTCCTCCTCCTCCTCCTCCTCCTCCTCCTCTGCGTCGCATGAGAAAAGCACATCTTCCTTGCCCTGTCCTGACCACTTTCTACAGGGGGACGATCGAGAGCATCCTGTCATACAGCATCACGGTCTGGTTTGGAGGCATCCCTGCTTCAGACAGGAAGGTGATGCAGAGAGTGGTGAGGACGGCCGAAAAGATAATTGGCAGTTCCCTCCCTCCCATCCAGGACTTAGCACATAAGCGTTGTTTGAGCAGGGTCCGCAAGATTATCTGGGACACTACACATCCTCTTCACAACCTGTTTTCCTTGTTACCTTCTGGGAGGAGGCTTCGTGGTATCCGAAGCAGAACATCCAGACTCAGCCATAGTTTCATCCCATACAGCATTAACCTTGTGAGCTCTCAAACTTCCTCCTTCCGTTATATATTCAAGATGGACAGTATTTAATATTTATTTGTTACGTATATATAGGGATGTGGGTCTGTACATGTTGTTCATAGTATGTTTAGGTGTGTGTCATGTATGTGTTTCACTTTGAGAGCAGGCAACTAAATTTCATTTTTGATGTGTGCTGTTGTGCCCACAGTAAAAAAACGACAATAAAGATTATCTTATCTTATCTTATCTTATCTTATCTTATCTTATCTTATCTTATCTTATCTTATCTTATCTTATCTTATCTTATCTTATCTTATCTTATCTTATCTAGCTTGGCTTGACTTGACTTGACTTGACTTGACTTGACTTGACTTGACTTAACGTAACTTATCCTGCCTTATCATCTTATCTTATCTTATCTTATCTTATCTTATCTTATCTTATCTTATCTTATCTTATCTTATCTTATCTTATCTTATCTTATCTTATCTTATCTTATCTTATCTTACCTTATCTTACCTTATCTTACCTTATCTTATCTAGCTTGGCTTGGCTTGACTTGACTTGACTTGACTTGACTTGACTTGACTTGACTTGTCTTAACTTAACTTAACTTAACTTATCTTATCTTATCTTATCTTATCTTATCTTATCTTATCTTATCTTATCTTATCTTATCTTATCTTATCTTATCTTATCTTATCTTATCTTATCTTATCTTATCTTATCTTATCTTATCTTATCTTATCTTATCTTATCTTATCTTATCTTATCTAGCTTAACTTAACTTGACTTGACTTGACTTGACTTAACTTAACTTAACTTAACTTAACTTAACTTAACTTAACTTAACTTAACTTAACTTAACTTAACTTGCCTTATCTTGCCCTATCCTGCCTTATCTTATCTTATCTTATCTTATCTTATCTTATCTTATCTTATCTTATCTTATCTTATCTTAGCTTAGCTTAGCTTAGCTTAACTTAACTTAACTTAACTTAACTTAACTTAACTTAACTTAACTTAACTCAACTTGCCTTATCTTATCTTATCTTATCTTATCTTATCTTATCTTATCTTATCTTATCTTATCTTATCTTATCTTATCTTATCTTATCTCCGGCTGACAACCCCAGCATCTTAACTACTGAGTCACTGCACCATTTATAATAATTGTGTATATATATAAAGTTTATTACCAGTAGATTAGTGGTTTCACATATTAGTACTGTTAAAAAAAAATTGTTGGGTTCAAATCAGGCACATTATGCATTTCTTGGTTACAGAATATATTCAACAAATTTTGCAGTGACCGTTTCTTATTTTGCACAAATGTTAAAGTGGTTTTCTAAAGAAGAAAAAAATATTCTCAGCAACGCAGTGCATCAGATTAGATTTAAGTACACCTATAACAATATGCACACCACTTTTGACAGATGCTCACCGATCATCTGAAATTTCTCAGGTTTTTACCATCTGGAAAAGAATAATATTTCAAAAGGGAAAACATCATCCTGTTCTATCGGTCCAAAATAAATCATTGGCATTTCTGAAGGATAGAAATGGGAGGAGTTGGATTTATAGGCAAATTTTTGAGCCTGGAAAATTTCAAAAAGGGTCAAAATTGGTTAGAGGAAGAAAAAAAAAAGATCATTACTTTAAGAAAATTTAAGTTTTTGCATTTCCCTAACATAATTTTTGCCACAAAGTGGGTGAAACAAAACATTTGTGCTGATTGGGGGTTGACCATCCATGAAGGACATGCAAGACCACGGAGCCCAAATGGAAAATAGAAAAGAAAAAAAAAACCACATTATGGCTTTATATTATAATAAAATATCAGGGTCAATGTATTCATATACATTACATAAATTGTATCTCTCCACACCCCCATTGAATGAATGAATACCTCAATTCATTGCTCCAAGCTGTCTGACATATTTATTATTCATGCTAGCGGCATAAATCACATTGAAAAGGAGAAAATGTCTTGCAATGATGGAATGTGTGTATTGAAATGTGGACTATATATGTGTGTGTGTGTGTGTGTGTGTGTGTGTGTGTGTGTGTGTGTTTTCAAAATTTGGATTGCTAACAAAGAATTAAGGGAGAACTGGAATAGCCATTTCAAACTTTTTAGTTCTTTTCAACCAGACATACCGACAGGGTGCACCAAACTCAAGATAATATATATAGAATATATATATATATATGCAGGTCTTGCTGTATTTGGGTCTTTTCCCGTGTAAGATTGAGAGTATCTTGGCGACGTTTCGACGAGGTCCCACTCGTTATCTTCAGGCTGGGGTCTTTGGCTTCGTGTTTGTGCGAGCCAAGTGTGATCGGAGCTGCTGTCTCTCTATAAATATTGGTGTGTGTGTGTGGAGTGCTGGCTTAGTTGCTGTAGGTGGGTTGGTTGGCTGTGTTGGAGTTATTGTTTGCGGATTGTTCGGCTGTTTCGTAACATCCTGAGTAGTTGAGGTGCTGGCTGTGTGCCCATTAGTCTTCTGTGTTATAACGACCTGGGTAATGGGTTGTGTGATTACATCCTGAGATCTAGTGTAGTGATATCCTGAGTTTTGTGTTGCAACATCCTGGGTGGTTGGCTTGTGTTGTAACATCCTGAGCTTGTGGGACTTCGTCGAAACGTCGCCAAGATACTCTCAATCTTACATAGGAAAAGACCCGAATACGCCAAGACCTGCATACCTGTACCCGTGAAAATCTACGAAAACAAATAAATATATTCTAGCCAGGTTCACAAAGTCCTGAGTAGATGGGCTCTTTTCAAGTATTTAGTCTCATACTTTAAGGAGGTACAGTTGAAATCTAGAGGCCTTTTTCCCTCTTTTCCTAAGATTCCTAAGTCATTAATATAGTTTTATCTACTCATGAGGAAATTCCCATCATCTCATGAAAAGCTACCTGGTATAAAGTAGAAGGCCTTTTCTAGGCTAATTAGTTCCTATTTAATAATAATAATAGTAAAGTTGGAAGGGACCTTAGAGGTCATCTATTCCAACCCCCTGCTCAGGCAGGAAACCCTATGCCATTTCAGACAAATGGCTGTCCAGTCCCTTCTTAAAAACCTCCAGTGTTGGAGCATTCACCGCTTCTGGAGGCAGGTTGTTCCACTGGTTAATTGTTCTAACTGTCAGGAAATTTCTCCTTAGTTCTAGGTTGCTTCTCTCTTTGGTCGGTTGCCTTCAGAAGTTGTGGGTGCTCCATCACTGGAGGCTTTCAAAAGGAGATTGAACAACCATTTGTCTGAAATGGTGTAGGGTCTCCTGCTCGAGCAGAGGGTTGGACTAGATGACCTCTAAGGCATCCCTTCCAACCCTATTGTTCTATGTTCTTTGCTCTAGAATAGAAGCCTTGCACCATACATAAAAGAAATATTCTTAATTCAATTTAGAATGAAACCAGTTGTGTAGAGGAACTTGACAAAACATCGAAGAAGGCATAGCTACTATTTGTCTGCACAAAACTGATTTTTTTTTCCCCAAATTTGAGGTTGTTTTGGTGTCTGGATCAATAACAGTATTGCAATATTGTATGTCAATGTTCATTTGCATGTTGACATGTCACATATTGTATCTTTCAAGCGATGTCAGGAGCAAATGTCTTCAAATTATGTCAATGGAGAAGATACACTGATTTGAAGAACAGGCTAATTTCCTTAAACAGGTAGAAATTTAACAGAAATTACATTTTCAGGGAGATACAAATGCGTAACAGGCTAATAATAATATTTGAGAAGGCCGCTTAAGTGTGCCTTTGTTACCTGAACAATGTGCAGGCCTTCTACAAACACAGCAAGCCTTTTACCATTCTAATTTCAGTAATCTATTTGCACTTATAAACCCATTGTACAAACTTAATAAAGCACATTGTATTATAATTGACTCAGACGATGCTCTATTTTCTTGATTGTAACCGATTTATCAACATGTCCTTCAGATAAAAAGTGATCCTTTTGTCTCTTTTGAATGGCATAGTTCTTTATAACAGGAACATCTCTCTCTCTCTCTCTCTCTCTCTCTCTCTCTCTCTCTCTCTCTCTCTCTCTCTCTCTCTCTCTCTCTCTCTCTCT
>NW_015390091.1:57135-60163 GCF_001527695.2 Protobothrops mucrosquamatus
CTTCTTCTTCTTCTTCTTCTTCTTCTTCTTCTTCTTCTTCTTCTTCTTCTTCTTCTTCTTCTTCTTCTTCTTCTTCTTCTTCTTCTTCTTTTTCTTCTCGTTCAATAATGGTGATAAGGAAATATGGAAGCTTTGGTCCTGGTTTAATTCAGAGAACATTTGGAAGACTCTAAAGCTTTCTCTGACCAACCCTGCAGGAGATCTGCCAATAGAACACTGGCTGGCAATCAAATGCCATGATCCCAAATCCTTAATCTCTACACACACACACACCAAACAGCACCAGTTCGATTGGAGCTACACAAAAATCATCGGCTACACTACCACCCGCCATGCTCATGAGTTCATTGAAGCCTGGCTCTCCACAAACAATTCCATCAACAGAGACACTGACCTATCATCAGCCTACGAACCCCTCAGAATCCAAATCAACTGCACAGCCAACTACAGACATCAACGACCCTCAACCATCCCAAGCAAGCCCCCTCTCACCAGCAGTTCACCTCCCAAAGACCCTGACATGATGTAACTTCCCCATCACAAGACCCATCACAAGCCTCTCACTGATGACTCACAGCCTGACACACCATATCACAAAAAAGATGTTGAGAGTTTGGAGAAAAAATTCAGAGAAGAGCAACTAAGATGATCAAAGGCCTGGAGGCTAAAACATACGAAGAACGGCTGCGGGACTTGGGTCTGGCTGGTCTAAAGAAAAGAAGAAATAGGGGAGACATGATAGCAGTGTTCTAGTATTTGAGGAGCTGCCACAAAGAAGAGGGGGTCACATTATTCTCCAAAGCACCAGGGGGAAGGATGAGAAACAATGGTTGGAAACTTGTCAAGGAGGGAAGCAACCTGGAATTAAGGAGAAACTTCCTGACAGTGAAGACAATTAACCAGTGGAACAGCTTACACCAGAAATCGTGGGCACTCCATCACTGGAAATTTTTAAGAAGAGACTAGACAATCACCTGTCTGAAATGGTATAGATTCTTCTGCTTGAGCCGGGGGCTGGACTAGAAGACCTCCAAGGTCCCTTCCAGCTCTATTCTATTCTATTCTATTCTATTCTATTCTATTCTATTCTATTCTATTCTTCATCACAAGGCCCTCAAGTGAATTTTGCCCCATTTTATGATCTTTTTTTGACAAGGTTGTTAAGTGAATCATTGCAGTTATTAAGCTAGTAACATGGTTATTAAGCGAATCTGGCTTTCCTATTGACTTTGCTCACCAGCAGGTCTCAAAAGATGGTCACATGACCCTGGGACACAGCAACCGTCACAAATATGAGTCAATTGCCAAGCGTCTGAATTTTGATTACGTAACCATGGGGATGCTGCATATGGTTATAAGTGTGAAAAACGGTTGTAAGTCACTTTTTTCAGGGCTGTTATAACTATCTGTATGTTCAGTTCTAACTGGTTTACAGTAGGTTGAGTGAGCTTCCATTTTGTGCTTTACCTCACACACACTTGCAAAACTCATTAGGACAAAATGTAAAGTTACAGGATGTAGGTTGAACTAAATCTGCTCAGCGATTAGTTGATTATTGGGAACATTTTCAGAAATATCAAAATATTCTTCTAATTGGCTCTCTCTCACCCCTTTTCTGGTTTCTATCTCTTTTTTGGCAGTGGTGCTTAAAAAAAACCATCTGTTAATTTACGTTGCCCTCTCTTTCCTTTTTTTCCATCCAACAACAATCTGGTGAAAAAAGTATATATCTCCTTTCTGATTTTCTGAATTTATGCATCTTTTTTTTTTTTTTGGCCATTGAACATGATTTGAGTGTTGTTTAAGTCTTGCTGAAATATAAAAGAAGTCCAAGGGAACCAATAAGGCAAACACCGGAACCTTATTCCATTTATTTCTTATATATATATTCTTCCAATATGTGAGGAAAAATATCTTGATTCTGTAACTTACTGCACCTTTTAAAAATGCAATAGCTGCAATTACTTTTTTTTTCCAATTGACAATCAGCCTGTCACATCACAATGTAGGCATTGAGGTCCATTCCTCCATGGGAAAGTGATCTAACTCACTCAAAGCTGAGTGGGGTGATCAAAACTGGATGCAGGATTCCAGATGTGGTCTTACTAAGTTTTTATAAAGCAGTACTAATACTTCTTGTTACAGAAACCCTACCGCCCAACTTGGGATTCAGTATTTCTGCACCCAAGTTTATCTATAGAATTTTAGATAGCTGGACTATTACGGGCAAGGTTTCAGCTAATGGCATAGGGCTGATAAATCATATTCAGTGCTATTTTTGCATGCAGTTCTTCATCCAGCTGGATGTGGGACTGCAGGTACAGAGATATACGCACAGACATGGGCACCTGGTGCACACCTCCTTATTGATATGTTTTGATTTACACTTTTTGAACAGATAATGAAAATAAGACAGTTGGACCTGCCCAGCCTATCAAAAGAGGCAGCCAGAAAACCTATTCTAAGGATACAGTTATTTTCCAAGTTATGGCAATCAATCTGTTCAATATTCCTGAGCTTCCATTTCTGCCTTGTGATGTGGGTGGCAATAGCTCTCTTACCACAATTTTAGAAATACACCTGAACGTAACGTTCTATGGCATATGATACTGTTGTGTGAATTGTGGCAGAGGGATTGTCTGCACATATGCTTCTTTGCTCTTTGTTTTATTTGTTTATTTATTGCACACATCCTTTTCCAACTAAGTGACACCTCCTGTTGCCAACATTTTGTTTCTTTTAGCACGTGTAGCGTCCATATTTTAGGTGCCTGGAAGCTTTATGCTTGAGTGTTCAATAAACTATAACAATAAAATGTTTGCATATAATGGGGAGGCTTGCAATGAAAATAATACATTTAAGAAATCATAAAATGCTACTTAGAAACAGATATTGATCCTAGGCCACATTGACTTAATATACAGTCAATAACCAAGCAGTATGAATAAAAGATCCCAAAACCCAGTATTCATTTTTCCCCTATCCATCTCATAATTAATTCTCGACTAAACTATTTTTAAAAGTTGAT
>NW_015390091.1:61033-63531 GCF_001527695.2 Protobothrops mucrosquamatus
GGGGAGGCTTGCAATGAAAATAATACATTTAAGAAATCATAAAATGCTACTTAGAAACAGATATTGATCCTAGGCCACATTGACTTAATATACAGTCAATAACCAAGCAGTATGAATAAAAGATCCCAAAACCCAGTATTCATTTTTCCCCTATCCATCTCATAATTAATTCTCGACTAAACTATTTTTAAAAGTTGATGTCTTCATTTTGAAAAATAACTTAGAGATTTAGTGGTAGCAAAGTGGTTGAATATGAAACTCATGGAAGATCCAAATGGGTAAAGGCAACTTGTATAAAGACAGCTAGGATTAAAATTAAGGTTGATCCACAGCAACAAAGATAATTAGGGGACTGGAGGCTAAAACATTTAAGGAACAGTTGCTGGAATTGGGTATGTCTATTTTAATGAAGAGAAGGACGAGGGGAGACATGATAGCAGTGTTCTAGTATCTCAGGGGCTGCCACAAAGAAGAGGGAGTCAAGCTATTCTCCAAAGCGCCTGAAGGCAGGACAAGAAGCAACGGATGGAAACTAACCAAGGAGAGAAGCAACCTAGAACTAAGGAGAAACTTCCTGACAATTAGAACAATTAACAAGTGGAACAACCTGCCTCCAGAAGTGGTGAATGCTCCAACACTGGAAGTTTTTAAGAAGAGACTGGACAGCTATTTGTCTGAAATGGTATAGGGTTTCCTTCCTGAGTAGGGGGTTGGACTAGAAGACCTCCAAGGTCCCTTCCAACTCTATTGTTATTATTATTAAGGCATCCCAGCTGGCTGATTTGGGCTGAACTCAGAGGCCAAGGAGAACTGATTAGGGTTTGTAGGTGTAAGAACCTGAAATTTCAAGGCATTTAGCTTGATCAGAAATTGGGAAAAATTCCCCCTTGTGATGTTGCCAAGAAAACTGTACTGGAGTTAACCGGTTATCTTTACGTTTACCTACTATGAAGCCAAATAAGTTGATTATTTCAGCCAGCAGATGCAAAAAGATGATGAGGTATTAGAGAAGAGAGAAGAATAAGTGGGCAGTCTTCCACATAACTTCTAAACTAGCAAGGCACAACTACTTGACTGATAAAACTGGCTCCGGATCTTTGATCTCTGCAGACAGTTCTGTGAATTGTGACATTCTTGGTGCTATCCAGTGGTGGGATTCAGCCAATTGACACCACTTCGGCAGAACCGGTAGCTATTTTTTTGTTGCCCAGGCCCAGAACGGACTTCCAGAAGCGGCATCCACACAGAGAACCGGTTGTTCACCTATTTGAATCCCACCACTGGTGCTATCTCTCTGAGCTTGGCTATTTATTTACCAACATTTTTATTTTTATTCCTCAACTAGCTAGCATCCTTACGCCTTGTACTGATGAGGTTAGCTAATGGGGTAACCGAATGTCTGCAAGCAAACACCCAAACTCAGGGAACACCAAGAATTCTCTTCTCCAAGTACTCCAGATGAATTGTAAAGGTGGAATAAAAATCAAATAAATAAATGAAAATCAGACTTCTCCAGCCTGATGGATGTTGAGCTATAGCTACTGAGCTATTGCTCAACATACCTAAGAAGAACCACTTTGGGAAAGAGGTGTACAAGAGCTTCACAGAATCTCAAAGTTTGCATTTAATGTCAGTTATTTTCAACTCTTGAGGGAAGTGCTGGTTTTTACCAAGGCACATTTTCTCTTTGCAATGCGTATTCTGGATATCTCAACTGCTGCAATGTGCTGTAATTGAAAGAGTGGTTAATATATCATTTTAAATCTATGTCCATCTATCTATCTATCTATCTATCTATCTATCTATCTATCTATCTATCTATCTATCTATCTATCTATCTATCTATCTATCTATCTATCTATCTATCTATCTATCTATCTATCTATCTATCTATCTATATCACCTATCTACTATATCATCTATCTATCTATCTATCTATCTATCTATCTGTCTGTCTGTCTGTCTGTCTGTCTGTCTGTCTGTCTGTCTGTCTGTCTGTCTGTCTGTCTGTCTGATCTTCATTCTATAAAAACGATGGTATTCACGATTTTATTGTTGTATACAATAAAAGGTTTGATCAGGCAATATCAGAAAGACAGAGCTTAAAATTAAGGGGAGGGTCTTTTCAATAAAATTAAAAGTCCTCAGCTAGACATGCTGTATGAGTAGCAGAAAAAGAATGTGATTTCGTTTTGATTCTATTTTCATTTTTCACTATCTTCCTTGTTTCATGCCTACCAACAACATTTGCTCTATCCCCCGAGTCAGTGATTTTTCTTCACAAACACTTCCTACACATGCTCTGAGGACTGGTCCAGGGTACATAGTCTACTGCTGGGAAACTGTAGGGACAGATCTGAGTTAGACATTGGTGGCAAAAAAAATATATCAAAAAATCAAAAGTTCTGCAATCTTTTATTCTGAATGTTGTTAAACAGATGCCTTAGATGAATTCATGAAAATTTGCCCCCTTTTAATAAAATTTGATGGTTATAAAA
>NW_015390091.1:65977-67551 GCF_001527695.2 Protobothrops mucrosquamatus
TAGTTCTAGGTTGCTTCTCTCCTTGCTTAGTTTCCACCCGTTGCTTCTTGTCCTGCCTTCGGGTGCTTTGGAGAATAGCTTGACTCCCTCTTCTTTGTGGCAGCCCCTGAGATATTGGAACACTGCTATCATGTCCCCCCTCTTCCTTCTCTTCATTAAACTAGACATACCCAATTCCAGCAACCACTCCTTATATGTTCTAGCCTCCAGTCTCCTGATCATCTTTGTTGCTCTTCTCTGTACTCTTTCTAGAGTGTCAACATCTTTTTTTACATCGTGGTGACCAAAACTGGATGCAGTATTCCAAGTGTGGCCTTACCAAGGCATTGTAAAGTGGTATTAACACTTCACGTGATCTTGATTCTATCCCTCTGTTAATGCAGCCTAGCACTGTGTTGGCTTTTTTGGCAGCTGCAGCACACGGCTGACTCCTATTTAAGTGATTGTCCACTAGGACTCCGAGATCCCTCTCACAGTTACTACTATTGAGCAAGGTACCCCCTATACTATGCCTGTACATTTGGTTTTTCTTGCCTAAATGCAGAACCTTACTTTTTTCACAATTGAATTTCATTTTGTTAGATAGTGCCCAGTGTTCAAGTCTGTCCAGATCCTCCTGTATCCTAAGCCTGTCTTCTGGAGTGTTGGCTATTCCTGCCAGCTTGGTGTCGTCTGCAAATTTGATGAGTTCCCCACCTATCCCCTTGTCCAAATCATTGATGAAGATGTTGAAGAGCACTGGGCCCAGAACAGAGTCCTGAGGCACCCCACTACACACTTCCCTCCATATTTGTCCCTCCATATTTGTCTATGGAGATTCTCAGTCACCGAGAGGTGATTGGCTTCCCCATGGATTTTGCTTGTCAGAAGGTCACAAAAAGGGATCGTGTGACCTTGGGACCCAACAACGGTCGTAAGTATGAACCAATTGCCAAGCCTCTGAGTTTTGATCCCTCAATCAAGGGGACGCTACAAAGGTCGTAAGTGTAAAAAATGGTCATAAGCCACTTTTTAAGCACCATGGTAGCTTTGAACAATCACTAAATGAACTGTTGTAAGTTGAGGACTACCTGTCCTGTAAACTCATTCACCATTTCATAGAAAAACAACAGTCTCAGTAAAATCACTAGCACAACGTGCTGGAAAATGTGCCACTTTTGCTGTCTGAACAGCAAAAAAGAGTCCTTTATGAATACAGAAGTCAATTTTCATCTGGAAGAAGTAGCCAGCTAGACAGTTCTGATTTAAATAGAGGTGTGTCAAGATAGACCAACCTAATTTTCCGAGAGGATAATAGTGTAAGATTTCTCCAGTTGTTTAAATCTCTCTGATAGGCTTATAAATCAAATGACTTGGACAATCCATTTATCTGGATTGAGGCATTGCCTGGAGGCAGAGCAGAAGTAGGTCTTTTAGCATGCTAAAACTGGTTGAGTTTCAAAAATAGTTTTCAAATGGAGGGAGGGAGGGAAGGAAGGAAGGAAGATAAGGAGAGATAGGAAGGAAAGAAGGAAGGGAGGGAGGAAGGAAGGAAGGAAGGAAGGAAGGGAGAGAAGGGAGGGAGGGAGGGAGGA
>NW_015390091.1:67626-91500 GCF_001527695.2 Protobothrops mucrosquamatus
TAATGGAATAAGTCCCATTTAGATGTAAGCTCTCAGAACAAAAAAAACAAACCATGTCAGTTGATAAAAATATTATAGTATTCCTTATTCCTTATGCACTTAAAGTTCTTTTTTCAATGAAGATATAAAATGAGTTGTTTAGATATTAAACTATTTTGGTAAATCTTTTTAACCCAAACGCCCTTCACCCTAAAGCTGTGTTTGAAACAATTTCAAAGTGTTTTTCTAACACATTGAAATACTTTTGATTCCTAACATCTTCACATGTTTTACACACACACACACATTTTACTAGCACAAGCCCTCATTCCAAGCATCTCTTAAATGAGAAAAAAACTCCACACATGACTGATTTGAGGGCTTGTGTGAAGTGGCAATGTTGCTCTCACAACTGAAGCTAAGTGTCTGTATTGTGCCATAAACTGAATAAGTTAGATTCCAATTGTTACATTCTACATGTCCCAATTTCTATTTTATTCTTGGAACCACAATGTTTTCCTCTAGAGCAACATACTAATAAAACTGACTTCCAGTAACCCTTAACTGGACTGAATGGCGCATTATAGGGAAATCATATTCTGAACCAAGGTACCTGAAACAGGCACTCATATACAATGAACCCCAAATCCAGAAGCCAGGAACCCCGTGGCTGCTGCTTCAGCTCTGCCAGGCTGTTGCTGTTATCGTGAGGCCTAATATTTTGTAAATGTTTCTCAGGAGGAAGGAAGGAAGGAAGGAAGGAAGGAAGGAAGGAAGGAAGGAAGGAGGGAAGGAGGGAGGGAGGGAGGGAGGGAGGGAGGAAATGGGAGAGAGAAAAGGAGGAAAGGAAGAAAGGAAAGAAGGAAGCATAGAAGGAAGGAAGGAAAAAAGGAAGGGAGGGAGGGAGGGAGGGAGGAAGGATGGGAGGGAGGGAGAAAATGAATGAATGAAGGAAGGAAGGAAGGAAAGGAGATAAGGAAGGAGAGATAGAAAGGAAGGAAGGGAGAAAGGGAGGAAGGGAGGGAGGAGATGAAGGAAGGAAGGGGAAGGAAGGGAAGGAAGCAAGGGATATAAGGAAGGAAGGAGGAAGGGAGGGAGGAAGGAAAGAAAGAAAGATAGGAAATCTTACTTTAAAGAGCTGCAGATAGATGCTCCACTCACACCTCCTATGTTCCAAAGCTCTATAGCCTAAAAACTACTCTGAGATGTAACAACAACAACAAGAACAACAATAACAATAACAATAAAAATTGGAAGGGACCTTGGAGGTCATCTAGTCCAACCCCCTGTCTTTGTTTTAAGTAACCCTCTGCTGAAACCTTTACGCATCTGAAGAGCTTTTGGTTAAAGGTTTCAGCAGAAGTTTGTTTTGGAAAGAGTAACACGGTTTAAGCCTGGGAACGTGATCTTGGATTGTGTCCCCCACTCTGGGAGTATATAAAGAACTATAAAAAAAAGTGAAAAAAAATATAATTATGTGACGGAATGAGATAATCTTGGACTGACTCTTGTTTTCCTTCTGTTCTTATGAATTGGTGGTTTATTGATGTAATGGAAAACCTGATCAACATTATTCTGTGCAATCGAGGTACAATGATGTATTTTAAATGTATTTTTAATGTATTACAATAGGCTTTTTTTTACTTCTCTATGCCTCCCTTATCAAAAAAGAAAGAAAGAAAAGAAATGAAAAAGAAAAAAAAGAACTATCCATTTGCTGCAATCTAATACACATCCAAAGTGTCACCAGTCAGATATGATACTCCTAATAAATATGCAATGATCAGATAAATGATTAAGGTCCTAGGGTGGAAACTGAGAGCTTATTAGTTCTAATACACAAAACAACTCAGTGACCTTGGACCATTAACTCTCTCAATCTTAGGAAGAAACAGGAAGTGGTCAACCCAATTTTTTGATGGGGAGGATGGCGGGGGGGGGAGGAATAGTTCTAAGTGCATCAACTTGCATCACAAAGCAGCAAAAGTCAGTGCTGCAAATGAATCTGTGCTGTTGAAAGAAAAATCTTCATCAGGGTCCAGTCCAAGCTGGGAATAATCAAAATGGAGACTGCTTTAGAAAGAAGGTTGCAGTTTATTGAAGAGGAGAGCCAGAGAAAGATGGCTCTGGGAAAAAAAGAGAGCACATATAGTAGGGAGTGGGTTTTTACACCTTCTGGGGCTCTTGAGGTTGTTTCCTGTTCCTGTTTGAGGCTTTGTATTTCCTGTGTCATGTACTTTGACCTGAGTCTGAGTGTGCCCTTTTGGTATTGGTGCGTCAATCCTATTATGACTCCTGTCCTTAGAATTTGGGCGGGTGTGAGCTTAAATGGACTCCAGAAGATAGTAGAGGACAGGAAGACCTGGAGGAACGTTGTCCATGGGGTCACGATGGGTCGGACATGACTTCGCAACTAACAACAACAACATGTAGATTTTAGGTGTCTTTGTCTTCCTGATAGCTTCCTGGCTCCAACCTTCCTAAATGGATTATTATATCTGCATTTCTAAAATCTGGCCTCTGCCTTGTTTCTGCTTGTGGGAGAGGGGCTGGGACTAGTTTCTGGGGGCTGGTTTTTGTCTTTTTAAAGATCTTCTCCATTATTCCTTTGGGGAAATATATTCTGCCTTTTTCATATTTCCCAAAATATTTCTTTCTCTGGATTCTTCCCACAGTGCTCAGAGTTATTCCCCTTAATGATGTCTGTGCAACTATATTCAGTAATATAGCCAAAGCTGAGTGGGTCTGATATTCTGTCATTAGGTTGTATCTTAAGAGTATTATTTTAATATTTAATCAGCCTCTTTGCATCTTCTGCAGAATTGAGAAATGAGTGCTTTCCAAGGCAGTAGTAGCGGTGTTTGTTCATATTGCTTCCTAAGCTAATCTTTGTTTTTGGATACTGCATTTAAAAAAAAATCAAAAGGCAGATTGTGGGTGTTTGATGTGATTACTTACCTGGGGCTTATACATAGACAAAAATCCTCCCTCACTGCTAATTTTTCGTTTATCATTTATTTCTGTACCTTACAAAAGACTTGACCCCCTCCCTTTTAATAAATGCTTTTTGCTTTTCCTGAATTACTTGGGGATTTGAATATTCAAGTGGGCAAAGAAGCCTCTTTGCAAAGATAAAAATGTATCTCGCAAATTCAGAGATCAAATTCTTATCAATACCAAACTCAAGGTGGTTGAGTTTAGTGACAACATATTGCATAAATATGCATATTCTCACCCAACAGTAAAAGAATACAGATGTTTCATTTCTTGCTTCCTTAATCAGAGCTCTTATTTTACTCATTTAAGAAATTAAGGAAAGGAACTGTAGGCGTGTAAGAGTTAATTGTAAGTAACTGTCAGTGAGGATCTTCTCAATGACATTTCAATTTAACCAAACTTGAGACCTCTCAGACAAGATTCAGGCCTGGACAGCTGTCCAAATGCTATTGAATCAAACCCACATGAAGTATTAGTACTGCTTTATAAAACCTTAGTAAGACCACACCTGGAATACTGCATCCAATTTTGCTCTTTACAAAAAAGATGTTGAGACTTTGAACAAAGTGCAGAGAAGAGCAGCCAAGATGATTAACGGCTTGGAGACTAAAACGTAAGAAGAACGATTGCAGGAATTGGGTACGGCCAGTCTAGAGAGAAGAAGGACTAGAGGTGACATGATAGCAGTGTTCCAGTATTTGAAGAGCTGCCACAAAAAGAGGGAATCAACCTTTTTTCCAAAGCACCACAAGACAAGACAAGAAACAATGGATGGAAACTAATCAAGGAGAGAAGCAACCTGGAATTAAGGAGAATGTTTGTAATAGTGAGAACAATTAACCAGTGGAACAGCTTGTCTTCAGAAATCGTGGGTGCTTCATCACTGGAGATTTTTAATAAGAGACTGGACGGCCACTTGTCTGAAATGGCATAGGGTCTCTGCTTGAGCAGAAGGTTGGATTAGAAGACCTCCAAGGTCCCTTCCATCTCTATTCTGGTTCTCAATACTTTGATGGATGACCTTCAGCAGACTGCCTACCAAGGAGTCAGAGAACGTCCTTTACAAAGAGTTTGCTCTTTCCTGACTCATGTTGATGAAACATGGGGAGAAAATTCCAGTCTAAAGGACACTGCCATTTAGGATGCCCCAGGATTTGGTTCTCTCCTCTGAACAATTTAACAGTGATGTGAAACTTCTAGGATAAGTCATCCATCAGCTTAAGGTGGAATGCCATCAGTAGAAGGATGATACCCACTTACACATTGCACTGGGTTGAGTTGGAAGTGCTGTAGAAGTCTTGACCAAATATCAGATGTTTTGTCAAGGTATTGATTTATTATCTAAACAGCTTATGTGATGATGTAATGTAACATAAGGTGGATGATGGAATGACTCAGCAAGGTCTGTGTCTCTTTAAGAGCCTGAGTATAAAAGGGAAGGCTTTGCTGGAGTCTCTCTCTCTCTCTCTCTCTTCCATTTTCTGCTGTGATTGCTGTGTGTTGGATTCTACTGCATTACCATGTGTATGTATATTGTTCCTGATGTATGATATTATAGTTAGTGTAAGATAAACCATCAATTAATATAGACCACTGTTTACTGTGTTTACCCCTGGGTTATCTCAGCGCAATAAGACTGTGCATGCTCTGACATGTTTATTAGGTCTGGGTAGCAAAAGACATGTTGGACCCTACCAAGATGGATATATGTTAGTCTAGCAAAGGTCTCAGTCAACCCCTGCTTTAACTTTGGATTGGGTGGCATTTTCTAAAACAGCAGGCTCGTGGCCACCTGGATTCATGGTTACTGATGGACAGAGAAGGAGGAAGCCATGACCAGGGGGGGCGGAAAGGCTCTGAACTGCTCTGATTGGTGCAGCAATTGTGGTCTTTTTCTCTAATGAGAGGATCTGGCAATGATACTTCTGAAGGCAGTCCAACAGTTGATTAGAATCTGGAGTTTTGGAGATCTTTCAGAGAAGGAGAAAAGAATGCCTTTTGATTTGGGTTGGTTAGTTATTGCTATTTTCTGAGTTTAATGCTTATTGTAAATTGTCATATTTTATTATGTTTTTATAACTCACGATGTTAGCTGCCGGGAGTCTTCAGCAAGATTACAGCACTAAAGAGAATTGGCTCATAAATAAATCAGTGTATGGACAGCAGCCTTCATGCTCTGAACCTCCGTTCAGAAAGTTTATCACCACTGGAGAGTAAAATAAACTACCCACTCCCCCATTTGCTACATCGTGCAATATGGGAGTGAATACTGGAGAAATCAAAATTCAATCCAGAATAGAACAGTGGCAAACCACTTCTATTCTGTTGCCTGAGAAATTTGAACTGTAGAAGCATAAGGTGGGAAGAGACTATAGAGATCTTCTAGTCCAGGGGTAGCCAACCTTGGCTCTTTTATGACTCGTGGACTTCAACTCCCAGAATTCCTGAGCCAGCCATGCTGAGGAGAAAGGGAGAAGTTTCCAAGCTGAGCCATTGCTGGCTCTGGAATTCTGGGAGCCTTTGCTTAAAAGCTGATGGAGCACTTTTGACTACAGGAAACCTGGCTGTTCCCTGCTTAATACTTAATAAGTGTTTATTACTTAATACTTAATTACTTAATTCAACACTTAATTAATGACTTAATTAATACTTAATTACTTAGTACTTAACAAGAGGAGACAAGAGACAATGGCTGGAAACTAATCAAGGAGAGAAGCAACCTGGAGTTAAGGAGAAACTTCCTAACAGTGAGAACAAGTAACCAGTGGAACAGCTTGCCTTCAGAAGTTGTGGGTGCTTCATCACTGGAGGTTTTTGAGAAGAGACTGGACAGTCACTTGTCTGAACTAGTATAGAGTCTCCTGCTTGAGCAGGGGGCTGGACTAGAAGACCTCCAAGGTTTCTTCCAGTTCTGTTCTGGTTTTGAATAGATCTTACGGTGTTTAAATTTCCTATTTCAAGTTTGAATCTCCCTCTTCTTGTTCTACACTGGGGAGCTCTGAAGAAGGAATCCATACTCTTTTTCCTGGGGCAAGTATTTTCAAACTGCTAGCATGTCTTCCCTTACCCTTCTCTTCTTAAGCCAGGGGTGTCAAACTGCCGGCCTGCGGGACAGTTGCATCATACAAATGCTGCACCCACCCCAGCTCCAGCAATGCGAAAAAAGTCACGATATGTCGTGACACGTCATGTGACGTGGCGAGTTTGACACCCGTGTGTTAAGCTAACAGACCCAGTTCTTTTAGCAATTCTTCCTAAGGTTCCTGACAGTTAGAATAATTAACCAGTGGAACAACCTGCCTCCAGAAGCGGTGAATGCTCCAACACTGGAAGTTTTTAAGAAGAGACTGGACAGCCATCTGTCTGAAATAGTATAGAGTTTCCTCTCTAGAAGGGTGTTGGACTAGATGACCTCCAAGATCCCTTCCAACTATTATTATTATTATTATGGATCATCGCACAATCAGCCAGATGTTCAGACTGGATTTGGCATTTTTGTCTATCTGTCGAGTCCTTCCCAAGGACCTGGGATAGGCAGATGTGGATGTTTGATGGTATTACAGATATTGTCGCAGGATGGAAGCAGTTCCTAGTAAGGCTGCCTTTTGCAATTGACTAATGGCGAATTTGTCAATGCCAATGGTGTTCAAGTGGTGCTCCAGTTGTTTTTGGATTGCACCCAAGGGGCCTATTACTATTGGTACTACCCTTGCTATGATGATGATGATGATGATGATGATGATGATGATGATGATGATGATGATGATGAAGTCTTGAAATCCCTCACTACTCACTCCTTGGATGAGCTTAAGAAATCATTAGGAGATGATGCCACATGACCTTTTATTTATGATTTAAATAATATAGACGTTTAATTAAATTTCCCCGAAAAGTTTTGGACTTTTGGGAATTTGAGTTTTTGAAATTTGCTTGGCGAAGGGTGGTTGAAACAGGAGGCCTAGATTTTGTTTTAGAAAGTTCCAATAAGGTTTCAATTGCAAATAAGTTGACCACATTATGAATTATTGGTCTTATAAGTGGACAGAGAACAGTAGACTCTGGTTTAAATGCATTTGACCACCCAGCTTTCTTAAATCCAGCCTTTGTAGTTTCCATTCACAAGCCCAACTTGGTTGATTCACATGAAATCTTTGAATTCTCATTGATAAATGCATCTAATAGCAATAGCTGGTCCATTTTAATGAAACTTATATAAGCTAAGCAGGGCCCAACCTTGTAAGAGCTATAAATTGTCTTGAAAGTTTTCAGAAATCCTCTACATTCTTATCTATTTGTTTTTCTTTATTGTTCAGCTTTGTCTCTGCTGACTACTTAATAGCTAACTTTTTTTACATATAAGTAAAAACCGTATAATCAGTATTATGATTAACATGTTTATCAATTAATAATTAACATACGGAGTAAAAAAAGAATTAAAAAAAAAGTCTTCTCTGGCATTTCTTCCTATTTGGTAGGATAATAAACAGTTTTAAAAGCCAACAAAGTAGAAACTTCATAAACACTTTCACAGGACTGACTCTAATTAGGCTATTACTCCTGAATAAAAAGCTGGAAAACAGAAAGCTTAAACGAAACAAGAGAACGGGACATGGTTGAACGGAACAATTTTTTGGCAGAAGTCTTAAAGCAGCACAAAATTGCTACTTATAGAAGATGTTCAGAGTTAGCCTCTAAATTACCCACTCCAGAAAAATTCATTTCTCTAATGAGATTCCAGAGAGATTTTGGGGTTCAGCTAAGACAACTCACTGTCTGAAATGTCTTGTTCCTTATCTAGAACACAGGTCCATCTTTGTGATAGGAAAAAAAAAATAAGCTGGCACCGAGCACTGATTTAGCGGGGAAAAAAAACATTTCAAAGCAACACGAGGAGAAATATTAAAGCTTTAAAAACAGGAAATGGTGGTATCCACCCTTCTTTTGCCAGAAAATTAGATCCACGGCAAGAACATTCAGAGTTAACCACTTAATCAGCAAGTCCCTTGAATTACTTTTACTTCACTTTTCACAAACAGGAAGGCATTTGAAAAGACCCACATTTTGGTAAGTGAAATAAGGTTGATCTGTTCTTTGTCTTGTTGATGGCAGAGTTTGTCTGTGGTGTCGGTCATATACAGTACCAGTGGCCCTCAACTTATAACTATCTGTTTAGTGACTGAAGTTAAAATAACCCTGAAAAAAGTGACTTATGACCATTTCCCACACTTAGAACTGTTGCAGAATCCTCGTGGTCACATGATCAAAATTCAGACACTTGGCGACTGGCATGTATCATATGACGGTTGCCGTGTCCCAAGGTTGTGTGATCTCCTTTTGCGACCTTCTGACAAGTAAAGTCAATGGGGAAGCCAGATTCGCTTAACAGCTGTGTTACTAACTTAACAACTGCAGTGATTCACTGCAGCGGTGACAAGAAAGCTCATAAAATGGGGCTTAACAAATGCCTCACTTAGCAACAGAAATTTTGGCTTCCATTTTGATCATTAAGTCGAGGCCTACCTCTATTTATCAAAACTGACCACCTGTAATGTTATGAGGGGACGGTCTTGTGAGACAGGAGGAAAAGCCACAGACTGGACAACAATCAGATAAAAGACAACTGTGCCCCACAGGAAAAAATGGGGTCTTGGCAAAAATCTCAGAAGGGATCTTAATTTATTCGACTAAAAAGAGAGGAATAAAAGATGTGCGTTCACACTTGCAAAATTCTTTCAGTGTAATCTTACAATATAGTTAGAGTTAGTACATTCTTGTCTGGACTACCTTACAAGACTCACTATTTCACTGCAAACAGAGACATTTGTGAAAGGTCCAAGTCGACAACTTTAATGTGTTCTACCTATATTACAGGAATCTGCCCTGACTGCTTGATGGGAATAACCAGATAAGGTTCCATGAAACTTAGGTGGGGGCATCAGCCTTATGTCTCTTGTGACTGTGCAAGGATTCAAGGCTAGTTCCCTTCTTGACCCTTCCTCCCTGTATGGCTGGGAATTTCCCAACAGTGCTTTGGGTTTCATTTAGGTCACAAATTTGTTCTCCAATCCAAAAGTCCTTGTTTACTATAGAAACTTGCAGTTGCAAACTACACACTCTCTAATTTTGGTATGATAAAACAACTGCTCAATAAAAGATACTACAATCTTTTGGGTTGATTAGGAATTAAATAGTTAACTGGAACATGGAAGGCAGGATAAGAAAAAATTAGCATTGAGGGAGGATTTTTGTCGATAAGCCCCAGGTAAGGAATCACATCAAATGCTCACAATCTGCCTTTTGATTTTTAAAAGATGCATTCTCCAAAAACAAAGATTAGCTTGGAAAGCGATAGGAACAAACACTGCTACTACTGCCTAGGAAAGCACTCATTTCTCAATCCTGCAGAAGATGCAAAGAGGCTGATTAAATATTAAAATAATATTCTTAAGACACAGCTTAGTGATAGAATATCAGACCCACTCAGCTTTGGCTATATTACTGAATATAGTTGCACAGACATCATTAAGGGTGCAGATTGATTTGCAGCAATGACTTTTGCTGCTTTGTGATGCAAAAATCATGTTGGCCACTTCCAGTTTCTTCCTAAGACTGAGAGAGCGACTGGTGCAAGGTCACCCAGTTGTTTTGTGCCCAAGATGGAACTAGAACTCAAAGTCTCCTAGTTTCCATCCTAGAGCCTTAACCACTACACTACACTGTTGCATATTTATTACGGGTATCATATCTGACCTGTGACGATCTGGATGTGTACTAGATTGCAGCAAATGGATAAAACAGGCATTGTTACTACTGCCTTGGAAAGCACTAATTTCTCAGTTCTGTAGGAGATGCAAAGAGGCTGATTAAATATTAAAATAATATACTTAAGATACAACTTAATGATAGAATATCTGAGCCACTCAGCTTTGGTTATGTTACTAGATGACCTCCAAGGTCCCTTCCAACATTATTATTATTGTTGTTGTTGTTGTTGTTGTTGTTGTTGTTGTTAAAATGAACACTTGTCCCAGAAATAACAACAGGAGCCGAGTGTTTTCCACTAAGTGCAAAGCTTGCAAGTAGCAGCAGAGAGAAGGAAAGTTGTGTCATCAGAATGATATTAATGAAGGGATATGGGATAATAGACCTTGCAGCTCTTGTATAAATGTCTTTTTTTTCCCCGGCATCATTGGTTTAAGCAGGCACCTGATGCCACGTCACAAAGGGAACAGCAAGCCTGGCATTAAGCTGAAGGATAAGCAGGGACAGATTATACCAACTTGAGCAACGATCTGATCTCTGGTTTCTAAATGAGGACTCGCCCCCCTGCCTTTATGGGAGGAGGTCTCGGTTTATTATAGATATCCCTGCTGCATTTTAATCAGTCTGCAGCTGCAGAAGCCAGAAAAGGAAAAAAAAAAATCACTGTTTTATTCTCTCAGGTGTTCGCAGAGCTGGTGTCTTGATCATGGGAAAAAGCAGCTTCATTCATACTTCATCCCTCTTGTACATTAGCAAGCATCTCCTCCCCTCCCATCTTACATTTTGGAGTTCCAAATTAGAAAATGAAGACATTGGTTAGGGTGCCAAATGTCTTTTCCTTTCTTTGAATAGTTTGCCCTAGGGCTGACATTTAATTATCTCCCACCCCCTCTCTGCTACACGGAGTTTCCATTTTTTGAGGTGGAGAAGAGGTGGGGGACAACCGTCTTGCCAAATTTTGTACCGCTGCTTTTTTCTCCTCTTTCGTGAAGATAGAAGACTCCACAGAATGCACCAATTAAGAAGCAGGTCACGAAAAGGCAGATCCCTCTATTCAAATACAGCTTTAAAAAGGCATATAAATCAGGGTAAAGAAAAATAAATAAATATATAAAAAAAGAATCCCTCTTTTCGACAATAAATAGGGTACGGTCAAAACAGAAACACAAAAAAATGTAGAAGTCTAAATTAGGAGGTTTTCTGCAAGGGGAAAACTTAAGGAAGGATTCATGTGTTCTTCAGATACTTCTGGACTATATTTACTACCACCCCTGGCCATTTTTGTGATAATTGGGGTGGAAAGACTTCCACTCCTCCTGTAAACAATCACATTTCTTGATGAGAGGTGCAGAGGAACTATTTGCCATTACCAAACCCTTCAGAATTTATTTCCTGTGATTTCTGTGGATAGAAAACAGACCTTCTGAACCAGGCCAAGGTCCATTTGATGAACATGTTGTTATTCACAATGGCCAGTGAGAAGAATAGAATAGAATAGAATAGAATAGAATAGAATAGAATAAAATACAATACAATACAATACAATACAATACAATACAATACAATACAATACAATAATACAATACAATACTATACAGGAATGAAGAATAGAATAGAATAGAATAGAATAGAATAGAATAGAATAGAATAGAATACAATACAATACAATACAATACAATACAATACAATACTATACAGGAATGAAGAATAGAATAGAATAGAATAGAATAGAATAGAATAGAATAGAATAGAATAGAATAGAATACAATACAATACAATACAATACAATACAATACAATAATACAATACAATACTATACAGGAATGAAGAATAGAATAGAATAGAGTAGAGTAGAGTAGAGTAGAGTAGAGTAGAATAGAATAGAATAGAAGAAGAGTAGAGTAGAGTAGAGTAGAGTAGAGTAGAGTAGAGTAGAGTAGAGTAGAGTAGAGTAGAGTAGAGTAGAGTAGAATAGAATAGAATAAAATAGAATAGAAGTAGAGTAGAGTAGAGTAGAGTAGAGTAGAGTAGAGTAGAGTAGAATAGAATAGAATAGAATAACAGAGTTGGAAGGGACTGTGGAGGTCATCTAGTCCAACCCCCTGCTCAGGCAGGAAACCCTATACCATTTCAGACAAATGGTTGTCCAGTCTCTTCTTAAAAACTTCCAGTGTTGGAGCATTCACCGCTTCTGGAGGTAGGTTGTTCCACTGGTTAATTGTTCTAACTGTGAGGAAGTTTCTCCTTAGTTATAGATTGCTTCTCTCCTTGATTAGTTTCCATCCGTTGCTTCTTGTCCTGCCTTCATGTAACAACTGTCTCACTTAACAACAGAAAATTGTGGCTCAATTGTGGTCGTAAGCCAAGAACTAACTGTATGACCTGTTGTTGTTTTTTTTTTTTCCACTGTTGGCTTTCCTTAAAGAATCTAAAGACTGCTGTTGTGGATTTGCTTTTAGCCAAAGTCATTCCATCTGCCCAAGTTACAACTATTGCAAGATGAAGACACTTAGGAAAAAAATGTTATACAAAGTATACGACGAATACTTAAGCTGGATATGTAAAATGCCATTTTCTTTGCTTTCTTTAAAATCATTTAAAGTTAAATGATGGAGTATTCCAAGCCGGGTTAAATATTGAAGATGGACTGAATGCAGATTGATTCCAGTCAACGAGGTATTCAATCTCTTTGTGTATTTGATAGTATAGGGTGAGTTTTTTTTAATCGTACTCTCCTCATTCTATTAAACTCTTAAACTCCCTTACTATGGAAAATAATTAGGTCCCTCTTAAGCATTTATTCCTTCTAAATCATTTCTCTCAAAATCAGGTGACATAAAGCAAAGCATTCCCCTTTTGAGTTATGTGAAATCATAAGGAAAGCATCATGTAAAAAATCCCTGTGGGTGAATACTTATTTGTGACTCACTCACATGGCACATGAAGAGCAACAGAGATGATTAGGGGACTGGAGGCTAAAACATACAGTATACGGAACGGTTGCTGGAATTGGGTATGTCTAGTTTAATGAAGAGAAGGATGAGGGGGGACATGATAGCAGTCTTCCAATATCTCAGGGCTGCCCCAAAGAAGAGGGAGTCAAGCTATTCTCCAAAGCACCTGAGGGCAGGACAAGAAGGAACGGATGGAAACTAATCAAGGAGAGAAGCAACCTAGAACTAAGGAGAAACTTCCTGACAGTTAGAACAATTAACCAGTGGAACAACCTGCCTCCAGAAGCGGTGAATGCTCCAACACTGGAAGTTTTTAAGAAGAGACTGGACAGCCATTTGTCTGAAATGGTATAGGGTTTCCTACCTGAGCAGGGGGTTGTACTCGATGACCTCCAAGGTCCCTTCCAACTTTACTTTACTGCTACTATATATGCATACGGTCCCTGGCCCACGCTCGTCTCTCAAAAAATGGCCAAAGCAGCCCATGTTAATTTGATAGCAGCCTCTTCTTTCAGAAATAAGGATGTAAAAGGCAGGATTCAGCCTGAAGCAAAGCTCGGCTTGGCTAAAGAATTGCTGAGGGGGCATTCTTAAGAACAAAAACCTACCTTTGTGCTCTACAATAATGTGGAGGGTTTAAATCAAGATTCTGTTGTTTACAGCAATTTCTCCTCATCCTTTGCTTTGGTCTTTTTTTCCCCTGAAGTGGGGTTAGAAGTATAGAGGTGTGTGTGTGTGTGTGTGTGTGTAGTGGGGAGGGGGGAGGCAACAGATGTGTTTCCCCCAGTGGACCGTGTAAAAAAAGGCATCTGTTTGTTCTTTCCCTCATTATAAATATATCCCGCAGGTAGAAAGAGGAAGCTGCTTTGGTGCTTAAAAAAGCAAAAGATAAACCAAGTGGCGAAGAAAGTCATCTCCTCCTTAAAAGGAAAGGAAATGAAACAGATGAGAGGATCACAGCATAATTCGGCATCCCTCTCAATACAGTTCTACAGGATCTTCTTAACAAACGGCAGAAAAATAATGACCTTGTCTTGTGGGGAAGCTACATAGGGACCGATCTGTCTAGTCCTTGTATGAAAGATTTTGCAGGAGAAGAGCAGGCAGAGCTGGGGGTGGTGGGGTTAAACATGTCATAAGCTTAGAGTCGTTACTTTGCCCCTTTCCCCTTGAACTCCATTGACTCTTATCTGGCCTCAGTTTAGTGATGAACTTTAATTGACTTGTACATAGGCTTGAGCAATAAATCTTCTGAACTGCAACTTAACGGATGGTCCTGATGTGGTGCCCTTGATAGATCTCCAGGAAATCCCTGGGTTATAGGCTAGACCAGTGATGGTGAACCTTTTAGAGAGTGAGTGCCCAAAAACTGGCCGCGCCCCCGCTCCATCCCCTGCCCCGTCCCTGCTCCGCCCTCCATCCCCACCCGCCTGCCCGCAGGGCCACTCACTGCCTCCAGGGCTCACTGCAGATCGCCCAGGCAGCCCAGTAGTGCTATGGCGGCCACACCCTCTGCCCGTCAACTGTGCATGATGGGGTGTGAGGGCAGAGTCTTGTCTACGCTGCCTGGCTGCCATGTCCTTGGCTGCGCTGCTCCACATGGGCCACACTCAGGGGCGACTCTCCTTCAGGGGGGCTGCTGGAGAGGAGGGGGTCACAAGGGGAGGCAAGGCTGGGGCAACGGCACGTGTGCCCACAGAGAGGGCTCCGAGTGCTGCCTCTGGCACCCGTGCCATAGGTTCGCCACCACTGGGCTAGACTATGAAGTCAGATAAACACCTTTGAAAGAGGCAGGGGCCAATTACTTTTGCCCTGTTGCTAAGAAAACCTCAAGGACAATATCCATGAAGTGCAATATTAGCTGAGCTCAAGTCAAGGGCACTTCTGCTAAGATGCAAATCCCATTGCTTCCGTTAAGTCTACTTGCCTGTGAGTTGAGATACGTTTTCCAAGATTTTTTTAAAAATTAATAAGAAGAAACACATAAACTGGTCACACAAAACTGATCTAAGAAGATTCACACAAACCAATAATAAACAATGACACAACACAGTCACCAATATTATAATAATAATAATAATAATAATAATAATAATAATAATAATAATAATAATAATAATAATAATAATAATAATAATAATAATAAAGTTGGAAGGGACCTTTGAGGTCATCTAGTCCAACCCCCTGCTCAGGCAGGAAACCCTATACCATTTCAAACAAATGGTTGTCCAGTCTCTTCTTAAAAACTTCCAGTGTTGGAGCATTCACCGCTTCTGGAGGCAGGTTGTTCCACTGGTTAATTGTTCTCACTGTCAGGAAGTTTCTCCTTAGTTTTAGATTGCTTCTCTCCTTGATTAGTTTCCATCCGTTGCTTCTCGTCCTGCCTTCAGGTGCTTTGGAAAATAGCTTGACTCCCTCTTCTTTGGGGCAGCCCCTGAGATATTGGAACACTGCTATCATGTCCGCCCTCATCTTTCTCTTCGCTAAACTAGACATACCCAATTCCAGCAACTGTTCCTTATATGTTTTAGCCTCCAGTCCCCTAATCATCTTTGTTGCTCTTCTCTGTACTCTTTCTAAAGTCTCAACATCTTTTTTACATCGTGGTGACCAAAACTGGATGCAGTATTCCAAGTGTGGCCTTACCAAGGCATTGTAGAGTGGTATTAATACTTCACGTGATCTTGATTCACTTGAACATCTTAATAATTATTGGGAGCTGGTAGTAAAAAACTGGTGGGACATAGAGTTGAAAAAGAGGTCAAGATACTGTGGGATTCCCAAGTACAGACTAACAAAATCTTGGCTCCTAAGACAGCAGATAAAACTGTATAGCTGAAAAGAAGAAAGCTTGGATAATTGATGTGGCAATACCACATGGCAGTAGAATAGAAGAAAACAGAGAAGTTCCTTATGTAAAGTTCCTGTTAGTAAACTTGTTAAGCAAGGACCTATTCTTCAAATACTTTGAATTTCTGGGCTCCAAAGTGCCCAGATAGGCAGTCTATTCAGAAAACTCAAAATATGTCCCGAGGAAATTCAAAACGGAAGTATCATGGAAGATTCAGGAGAAACTTTGTTCAGTCAAAGTTACAGTCTTCAATGACAAATAGCTAAGGTAATGCACACAGATTGTTTTGTTCCCAGTCAAGAAAGAAAGATGAAGTTCAAAGACCTTGATAAATTCTTCCAGTCCAGCTTCTCAAAGTTCAAGATAAAAAAAAAAAAACCAGGGGTCTGACACAACCAAGGAATTTTGATGGGAAAAAAAATATACGAATCTTGGCAATATCGTGTGGAAGTTTAAAGTTGGGAGAAAAATAAAAAGAGCAGGTAGATGTGAGGGATTTATTGAAGATAACTATCCATCGAATTTTAACGTGCCACATTTTGGTGCTGATAATCAGCCTTTGCTTACAAGCCTTTTGTTTTCAAGGAGATAACTAATCTTTTCAGAGTGACTCTTTCACGGTGTGTATAAAACAAATAGGTGACTGTAAATTTGCCTTATCCCTTTGGTGTTTTCCTCCAATATTTACAATAAAACACTGATAAGAATGTGCATAGCACTTCCATTATTTTTAGCTTCTGCTGTCCATCTAAAACTTTAGTCTGTTTGTTTGCTTTTTACTCCTTCCTATCACTGATACTCTTACAAAAGTGCCAGCTTCATGTTTGAAGCAAAGCACATCTTTACTAGTTACAGATGCTCAGACCAGGTAGACACACACACACATACACATACAAGAACCAGAATTCTGAATGGGTCAGGAAAAGATAGAAACTAAATCTGTCTTTTTTGGAAGAAGTGGCTGCTTTAATGCAGAGTATCTTTTAATTGGTAGAAAATATTGCCTTTTCCCAAACAGATGCATCATAACTTACTTGCTTTGCACTTTCAGAATAACTGAATAACAGAGTTGGAAGGGCCCTTGGAGGTCTTCTAGTCTAACCCCCCAAACCACCTCCGCTGAAGCAATTTCTTTATGATTGCCATCCCAGCCACAAATAATGTCTCTCCTGTTAGGTCGGTTAACTGTATGCTAATTACTATCAATGTATAGTTACTGTGTTTGATTTGAATTTGATAACTGGATTGGCTGTCTTACATTTTTTAAAAAAACAATTTGTTTTTAATAAACAATGATCATATGCCGGTAGTCCTCGACTTATGATGACAATTGAGCCCAGAATTTATGTTGCTAAGTGAGAAATTTGTTTAAGTGATCTTTGCCCCGTTTCACGACTTTTCTTGCCACATTTGTGAAGTGAATCACTGCAGTAGTTAAATTAGTAACACCGTTGTTCAGTAAATCTGGCTTCCCCCATTGACTTTGCTTGTCAGAAGTTTGCAAAAGGGGATCACATGACTCCGGGACGCTTCAACTGTCATAAGTGCGAGTCAGTTGCCAAGCATCCGAATTTTGATCACGTGACCATGGAAATGACACAATGGTCGTAAGTGTGAAAAACGGTCCTAAGTAATTTTCTTCAGTGCCGTTGTCACTTCAATTGGTCACTAAACAAATTGTTGTAAGTTGAGGACTACCTGTACAGCCAGGCATTCTTTCTGTTAATTCTTTGCTTTGAAACAGGTACATTTTTTGGGGGGGGGAAGCTGAGGTG
Organism: Protobothrops mucrosquamatus; assembly: GCF_001527695.2. NCBI lineage: Eukaryota > Metazoa > Chordata > Lepidosauria > Squamata > Viperidae > Protobothrops > Protobothrops mucrosquamatus. Next base: position 84,945 of record NW_015390091.1, read on the forward strand.
AAATATGAAAATTAAATACTACCAGACTGTGCCTGACAGTGTCTCATTTTAATCCTAGCTGATCAAATATGACATTTTTTGGAGAGAATTTTAATTAAATGTTTCAACTCTAGTGCCAGTTGCCTGGATCTAGAAGTAATAAAATTTCATTTGTTACATTCTGTTAACAGAAATTGAAATAGTTCCTTAGACACCTAAACAATACTTAGCTGATTAAGAAACATTATTTTGCTTTGGTACATAATTCTTAGAGAGGGGAAAAAAAATCACACCAGGGTGGTGCTCAGAAAATGCTTTTTATACTTGTATTCTATATGGAATACAGGTATGAATAATATGTATGCATACAGTATATATGTGTGTGTGTGTGTGTGTGTGTGTGTATACATACATATATATTTCTGTGTTAAATTTTAGATTTTGCTGACAAAGAATTAAAGGGAGACTAGTATAGCCATTTCGAGCTATTTAGCTCTCATCAGCTAGCCATACCCTTCTGAGATTTGAATCCGGGCTGCTTGCACATTAGGCAACTGTATTAACCTCTAGGCCACAGGTTCTCCTCATTTTTGTCAGCTGTACCAGGGAGAAGAGATTGTTTTCCGGTGAAACTGGTCTAACAGAGCACCTGGTCTACCCAATTGCTCCATCCCATATTTGGGTAGACCAGGTGCTCTGTTAGATATTTCCCGGTTTGGCATCCCTGAAGTTTTCTTGTCAAAGTTTTTTTTCAGAAATTGTCACTGCCTCCTTCCTAAGAGTTGATAGGACATGGCTGGCCCAAGGTAATCCTATTGACTTTGTCCCTAAGGCAGAACTAGAACTCACAATATCCTGGATTTTAGCCTGGTGCCTTAACCATTAGACCAAACTGGCTCTCTGTATGAATGTGATAATCAGCCACACCTTCGAGATGGTCACTCAGAATTCAGGGGTTGGAAAGCTATTGGAGATTTCAAATTGGATCATCCCATTGAATCAACCCGCAAAGCTGACTCAGATCTTCAAGCTGAACGGCTCAGGATCACTTAGGATGTTTTAGTGTTGGTTTAGAGGTTCAAAGGGGTGAGGCTGGAACATTTAAACCTAGCTATTCCTGATAATTAATGGAAGTGAAAATAATTTTGCAAAATCCAGAAGATTGATGATAATGATACGAGGGCAATTCGGAAATAAACCTCTGTTTGATTATCAATGGCAGACACTCACAGATACAGAACTTTTTTTATACACATTAGAAAACTACAATATTACATTTCTTTTCGACATAATCGCCATTCAAATTGAGGCACTTGTCACAACGTCTTACAAAGTTTGAAATTCCTTAGTAGTAGCCTCTCGGCGCCAAATCTGGGCTATAAGAGGGAGATGATCAAAAACATCCCAACGGAACGGCTTCAAAAGTTCTTGGGTGTGTCTAGCGGTGTGCGGGCGAGCATTGTCGTGAACCAACACCACACCGGAAGTCAGCAGGCCCCGGCACTTGTTATGGATGGCTCGTCTGAGTTTTCATAACATTTCACAGTAGACTTCTGAGACTCCTTTGGCATCCTCACATTTTCTATGGCAACCCATCTCTACTTAACACCAAATTTATTTATTAAATTAAATTTATTTATTTATTAAATTAAATTGAAGGGAGGCAAGGGACAAAATGTACAGTGCTCTACACAGCATCCAATTTTTGAATAATTAATAGCCAACTTAACTTAATGGCCTTCAGGAAGGGACTCCATATTTAAACTGGGGTTTTTTTTTTTAAAAAAATAAATCTATCCCACTCCAGTCAAACACTCTTGGCAGCTTATATAAGATATAAAACAAACCAAAAATAACCTACAGTCTGATTGAAACAAATCATAATCACAATTGCCACAGAGCGTAACCCAAACAATGTCTATCTAAAGCAACCTAAACAAGAGATAACAATAAATAAGTCTAAAAAAATATAAAAAGGAGAAAAAGAAAGGAAGGCAAGAAGAGACGAATAAAACAACGTACCAGTCCAATGTTTCAAACAGGAACTTACTGAATGAAAAGTTCATGGAAACATTTTTATTATTACATTTGAAAGGTCTTTTCAAATTAAACAAAACTAACGTGTAAAAAAAGAGAGCTCACCTTGTAACAATCTTGTTTTTAATTTTGAAAAAGTCAAAATCGGTTTTTGATATGAGTCAATTCAAGAGTTTAGTAATTAAACAAGGCATGGGGGAAGAAAAAAAATCTTTCATTACTGTGAAGGTCAAAGATATTTTCAAACATTCCAAAATGGGCACAGGAAAAATAGAAGTGCTTAAAATTTTCACAATGGAAATGTTACTTTTATCTTTATTTACAATATCTTAATAGAATAGAATAGAATAGAATAGAATAGAATAGAATAGAATAGAATAGAATAGAATAGAATAGAATAGAAACTGGAACAGAATAGAATAGAATAGAATAGAACAGAGAAAATATGGAACAGAATAGAATAGAATAGAATAGAAAAGAACAGAGAAAATATGGAATAGAATAGAATAGAATAGAATAGAATAGAAACTGGAACAGAACAGAACAGAATAGAATAGAAACTGGAACAGAATAGAATAGAATAGAATAGAATAGAATAGAATAGAATAGAATAGAATAGAATAGAACAGAGAAAATATGGAACAGAATAGAATAGAATAGAATAGAATAGAATAGAATAGAATAGAATAGAATAGAATAGAATTCTTTATTGGCCCAATATGATTGGACCCACAAGGGATTTGTCCTCTGTGCAAAAGCTCTCAGTGTACATAAAACAACAAAATGATAAGTCATATATCATATATCATAGCTCATAGTTACAATCATTATTCATAAGATACAACAGTTTGTGAACCTTAGTATAGAAATGCTAACATGCATACTCTCTTATCCTAGTGTCCAAAGTCTTGGATTTTGTATGATCCAGATGAAAAGAAACAGCCTCATTCAGTAAAGCGAAAAAAAAACCACTTTATTGTCACTTTAAATATACACGAATCAGCGTACATTAAAATAAAATTGTGTTGCATTCAGCTCTAAAAACAACACCATTTTGCATATACCCACACCCACACACATATATAACACAGAGAAACATCACAGTCCAGTTCGAATTCATACATATACATGGTAGAGTACTAGATGCTGATCCATGATAGACCAGTCTTCCCTAAAGCCACCATTCTACTTAAATGAATTCTCAAGACAATTAACACATGTGTTAAAAGACGGAAGCCTAAATCTAGACTAATATGGATCTACAATTATATCCAATGGTGGGATTCAAATATGTGAACAACCGGTTCTCTCTGTGGATGCCGCTTCCGGGAGTCCGTTCTGGGCCTGGGCAACGAAAAATTAGCTGTCGAAGTGGTGCGAACCGGCTGAATCCCACCACTCATTATGTCCCCCAATAAAAGAGGCATTTACTGTATTCTAAATATAGACAATGTGTTGGATTTGTCCATCTGAAGGTGATACAGAAGAAGACCCTTTCTCAGTTCCCAGGGAAAAAGATCTTCTGGCAATAGATGATTTATATTCTGTTGACCACGTTTTTACATTTATTTTCATATTTATTTATTTATTTCAAGATTTATACGGCTGCTCGCTCAACTCACAACTGCGACTCTGGGCGGCATATAGCATAAACACCATAAATCAGAAAGAAGGAGGGGAAACAAAGAAAACTAACAAGAAACAATATGTAAGCGCAAAAGCTAAAATGTAAAATGGCAAACATATATGTGCATTTAGTTTTAAGGTAATAATGACTCTAAGACCTTCAAGTGGTATACTCTGTAATAATATATTCAACTGTTTTGAGGTAATTAATGATAATAGAGTAAGCTTTAACCTCTATGACATTTTTAAACCTCTGGGACATTTGTCTATGGAGATGTTCAGTCATCCAGGTCATATTGTCCCAAAGATGTTTTTTCAAAAAGCAACTGGACCAGGTTTTTTTTTTTTTTTCATCATCATCGAAGGAGGAGGAGGAGGAGGAGGAGGAGGAAGAAGAAGAAGAGGAAGAGGAAGAGGAAGAAGAGGAGGAGGAGGAGGAGGAGGAGACTGGTGCACGTATTTATATTACATTTTTTGGTTCTGTTTTGTGTTCTCCTTTGAACCTTATTTTACATTTTTATTATTTATATTTTCTCCAAACGGCCCAATTTTTTAAAAAAAATGAAACAGGGAAGTCTTAATGGTGAGTATGTTTATGGTGGGAGGGTGATCCTTCTAATCCAGTGGTTCTCAACCTTTTTAATGCCGCAACCCCAACCGGTCGTAAGTCGAGGACTAAACCGGTCATAAGTCGAGGACTAAACCGGTCGTAAGTCAAGGACTAAACCGGTTGTAAGTCGAGGACTACCCAACCGGTCATAAGTCGAGGACTTTCCCTGCCCGGGAGCGCCACGCATGCGTGGTTCCGCCCCCTGCGCCGGCCGAGGCGTAGCTGGCAAGTGGCAGAGACGGAGCAGGCTGACCACCAGCTGGCCCAGTTCAAGGGAGGTAAGGCACCCACCGGAAAAGGGGGAAAAAATGGCGGACAAAAAAAATGGACAAAAAAAATGGCGGACAGCTTTGCTTGGTGACCCCCGTGAAATGGTCGATCGACCCCAAATGGGGTCCCGACCCACAGGTTGAGAACCACTGTTCTAATCCTTCAAGCTATTACAGGGCTGTGAAAATTAATAAAGTATAAAACCTCCTTCCAAGCAAGCTCACATTTGATGACACACATGTCCATTTAGGTCTCTTGGTAGGCTTATGAAAGTAGTTGTCCTCACCTTCTTCTGGGATGTTCTTTAGATTTCCTAATTTAGGTTTCAGCCCTCTGATTTTTTGGGGGGGAGGAAGAGACCCCCTCAACACTTTGTCAAAGTCTGACTTGTATTGTTTTTTTTGACAACTGAGCAACTCCCAATGTTTTCACAATGTTTAAATAGTTTAGGAGGAGAGTCAGGTTGATGTGCTAGTTGAGGCACCAGGCTAGAAATCTAGAGATTGTGAGTTCTAGTCTCATGTTAGGCACAAAGCCATCTGGATGACCTTCGGCCAGTCATTCTCCCTCACCCTTAAGAAGGAGGCAATAGTAAACCACTCCCAAAATCTTGCCAATAAAACTTCAGGAAATCATCCAGGTAGTCCCCAGGGGTGAGTTCATACACACACATACAGACACATTACACAAACAGAGACACAGAGACACACCCAGAAAGAGACACACACAAAAGTCTCAATAAAAATTGGCTATTATTTGCATGGACAAGATTAACCCCATCCTCCTGCTTCTTACAGTTAGTGTGTGAAATAGCCTACAGATATTGTGTCCTTCTTGAAGTATTCGCTGAGATTAGGTGCTACCTCAACTTGGTTGCTCTTTTTATACCAGTAATTGCTGTCAAAGTCCAGGCTAAACATCAACTTATGCTCAAGTTATTGAGCACTCAAGCCAAACTCAAGAAGGGATCAAGGTCAGATGGGTTGCTTAACATGGCTTGCAAACTTGGCATTTGGCTGCTGGCCCTCTTGTTTGTCTGCTGCTGTGACATTTGCTTTCCACTTCCTTGCCCGGTTTATTCAGTTTGCCAAGAATCAGGACTCAAAAGCACACAGATTTTTTTTTTAAAAAAAAGTGACATCAGGACCATTAATCATTATAGATTAATAATCATGATCTCCACTCATGAAATCGATCATAGATTCTCTGAAATAAATGTCCGAGGGCCCAAATCATTACAAAATGATCTCTCCAAGGCCATCCCAAACAAACGCCTCACAAAAACACCACGGTTCGTTATAGTGTTGAGGTCCCTAGAGAGAAAAAAACACCATACAATCCATTAAGAGAATCATTAAGAGCTTCTCTTCTATCTCATGATTCGGTTAAGGATCTTTAGGACCGCCAAGAGTTTTATGTAAATAGCAAGGGTAACAAATAGCAAATCCAAGGACATTAGGATTGATTGACTGATTCTGCTAATTAGTAGAACTTTATCCCGTATATCCTTTGGGAGCTGACAGAAACATATATACATTTCACGTCCATTTTTTTTTCTCCCCACAACAAATAGAACCTGCCTACCAGGCTGAGTAAGAAAGATTTACTGGCCCAAAGTAATCCAGTGAAATTCCCTGGTTGAGGGATAGGCCTGAACTGGGGGTCAAACACATTAACCACTACACCCATGGGGGGGAGTTTCAAAATGGAGCTGGTTGATTAAGTAAGAGGTAATCCCACCTCCCTTCCCATCCATCCCGGTTCATCTGCCTCCCTCCTTCTCAATCTGCTTGTACCTCCAAACAGCCTGGCTTCCACTGAGGACCTGTATATTGCAGAGATCAGAAAGAGGGCTGACAAAATATCTACAGACCCCTCATATCCTGGACATAAACTGTTTCGTCTCCTCCCCTCAGGATGCCACTACAGGGCATTGCATGCCAAAACAACTAGAGACACAAAGACAGGGTTTCCCCCCCTCCATATCATCACTCTGCTGGACATTTAATGTCTATGGACAGTATATTTACCCAT
>NW_015390091.1:91778-94118 GCF_001527695.2 Protobothrops mucrosquamatus
TCCACCCCTCTCCATTCCACCCCTCTCCACTCCACTCCACCCCTCTCCACTCCCCTCCATTCCACCCCTCTCTACTTCACCCCTCTCCACTCCACTCTATTCCTCCCTTCTCCACTTCACCCCTCTCCACTCCACTCCATTCCACCCCTCTCCACTTCACTCCTCTCCACTCCACTCCATTCCACCCCTCTCCACTTCACTCCTCTCCACTCCACTCCATTCCACCCCTCTCCACTTCATCCCACTCCACTCCACTCCATTCCATTCCGTTCCATTCCATTCTTATGTCAATGATTTTATTCTGTATTGGGATTTTATTGAATGTATATTCACATGTGATTATTGTAATGTTTTTTATGCTGTAAGTCACTTTGAAATGAGATGGGCAGCAAATAAATTTAATAAATAATAATAGCAACTTATTTGGAGGCTAAGAGAGAAGATCGTTGCGAGCTTCCATGATTGACAGTGGTAATCTCTATCCTAGTCCCACAACAACGGATGCCAACATTTAAACAAGTGTTTATTTACCAAGTAAAAACATTGACAAAGTAACTTACCTTTGGCCTGACTGTGTCCTTTGATTTCTGTGGAACAATTCCACTGACCTTTATCAGTCTCCTCCGGGAATAAATTGAATTCCATCCTGTTTCAGTTTTTTTTTTTTTTTTTTTGCTATGTTCGCTTATTGAAGACAATATTCTTTAACAATGCATGGAATCCTTTTTTTTTTTTTTTTAGCACCAGCTCCACGAAACCTCAATGTTATCACAAACTGCAAACTTTCTGAGACCAGCCTCAGTGTATTGACTTTAAAAAGAAAAAAAAAGAAACCTTTGGAAATTGCAGGAAGATTCCAACAACTCACAAATCTATTTTTAACTGCTTGCTTTCAGACATTGCCATTAATCATATTTTCCCAGAAGCAAACTCAAATAGATGGTCTTTATCTCCAAATGTACTGATGCCCCTTGTCCTGCATTGCTATTGCTATATCTTCAATTTGCTGTCCTCTATTTTCACATCCACATTACTCTTTCTCTCTGTGTGTGTCTCTCTCTGTCTCTCTTTTTCTATTTCTTTCTTTCTTTCTTTCTTTCTTTCTTTCTTTCTTTCTTTCTTTCTTTCTTTCTTTCTTTCTTTCTTTCTTTCTTTCTTTCTTTCCTTCCTTCCTTCCTTCCTTCCTTCCTTTCTTTCTTTCTCTCTCTCTCTCTCTCTCTCTCTCTCTCTCTCTCTCTCTCTCTCTCTCTTTCTTTCTTTCTTTCCTTCTCTCTCTCTCTCCCTTCCTTCCTTCCTTCCTTCCCTCCCTCCCTCCCTCCCTCCCTCCTTCCTTCCTTCCTTCCTTCCTTCTTCTTTTTCTCTTCCTTTATCTCTTCTAATTGCAACTTTTCCATACCAGTGTTCTGAAATCCAGATAGGAAGGATCTTAATAAAGCTCTCCTTCTCCTCATAAATTGCAGGATTTTTATCTGTAAATTTCTATCCTGCCTTTATCACTTTTACAAATCACTCAAGGCAGAGCACTGATCCAACACCCCTTCCTCCTCCTCTTTTCCCCACAACAGCAACTCTTGGAGGTGGGTTGGGCTAGAGGGGAGAGACTGCCCAAAAGTCACACAAACAGCATTCAGGGCTAAAGTGGGATCTGGCCTCGCTGTCTTCTGTTTTCTAGCCTGGTGCCTTAATAGCAACAGCAATAGCAACAGCACATAGACTTATATACCGCTTCACAGTGCTTTTACAGCCCTCTCTAAGTGGTTTACAGAGTCAGGCTTTTGCCCCCTGCCCCAACAATCTGGGTCCTCATTTTACCCACCTCGGAAGGATGGAAGGATGAGTTAACCTTGAGCCGGTCAGGATCGAACTGCTGAACTGCGGGCAGCTGGAGGCAGGACTTCTTATCCTGTTTTTATAAATGCACAGAGTTGGATTTCATGCTCCAACTTCCTCTTCATCAAATGAGACCAGGGAACTGTGCTTCTTCCAGTACCCCACCTGCCTTCTGAAGCACCAGACAGATAGTCCCCCGACTTGTGACTAGTTGCTTAGTCACCATTCAAGGTTATGACAAATACCTCCAAAAAGTATTTACAACCTTCAAAGTTCCTTCACACACACACCCCATTGTCACATGATCACATGTTGGGTGTGTGGTACCCAACTCACCTTTACAGCTGTTTGCAACATCCATAGTTATATGACTGTGATTTCCCTTTCCTTCCCTTCCCTTCCTTTCCTTTCCTTTCCTTTCCTTCTTTCCTTCCCTTCCCTTCCCTTCCCTTTCCCTCCCTTCCTCCCCTCCCTTCTCCTTTCCTTTCCTTTCCTTTCCTTTCCTCTCCT
>NW_015390091.1:96726-117421 GCF_001527695.2 Protobothrops mucrosquamatus
CCTCTTCTTCTTCTTCTTCTTCTTCTTCTTCTTCTTCTTCTTCTTCTTCTTCTTCTTCTTCCTCCTCCTCCTCCTCCTCCTCCTCCTCCTCCTGAATGATCAAAAGATTTTGGAAATTTGAATCATCTCATAAACACTGAAATAAGCAATCAAAGAGACAATGAAAGGCCACACATGGCCACTTAAAAATTACACACACAAATGCACATAGAGTGTCCAAAATGGGACCTGAAAGAAAGACCAGGTGTGAAGTTCAAGCTACATCATGATGATTTCAATATAAATATCCTAACCACAGAATATGGCCGATAGCAGGAGTCTGCTTGAACTGTCCATTTTTCTGTGACACCCTGGAAGGACTGTGATGACTCAGCAGGCGGAGATGGGACCAGTTTTACAAACAAGCCAGCAAATTAAATAGGATTTCCGTGGTCCTGAGGACACTACTCTACTTCCATTTAGTTCTTCCATTAGATGGGTTGTAATCATAGAGATATACAAGAAAGAGATTTGAACTTAAGCTTTCCTATCCCACAACGTCTAGCACAGTGTTTCTCAACCTTGACAATTTTAAGGCATGTGGACTTCAACTCCCAGAATTCCACAGCCAGCAATGCTGGCTGTGGAATTCTGGGAGTTGAAGTCCACATGCCTTAAAATTGTCAAGGTTGAGAAACACTGGTCTAGCACAAAGCAAGACTTTGCATCCCAGATCAGAATAATATGCCCCAAACAATTTGACTGCATGGCTTAGATTGCAACCATGGATCATTTCCATTACTAATGAGAATAAAATACTGTAGTAAATTCCACTGCCTCTGAAAGAAAAGAAGAAAAAAAAAACATTAAAAGAAAGCAAGTGAGAGGGTGGTTACTTTTCTTTTGTGGGTTTTTTTGTTTCTTGTTTTGTACTATGATCCGTGTTATTTTACTTGTAGAAGATAAATATAATAACAAATAAGAGGCAGTTAAGCAAACCTGCTACATTTTCAGAATAATCAATACAAAGTTAATTGAAAGCTACAGTCTGAGCGCTGTAATACTTCAGGCAAGACAACCATAATCAATTTTAAATCATATTCAGGACAGGAGATTGCACATTTAGAACAAAGGCTGAGACAGAAATGTGTTGACTTGAAAATCTGCAACTCTATCAAACAGCAGGGGGCAATGAAACATAAAATCAAGATAACAAAAGATTTATTTGGTGAACTATAGGAAATGCAAAACACCATGCGGCATTGTATATCCAGGCTATTTTTTCCTGCATTAAGAATACAAGAGGGATCTTTAAATTGGCAAAGAAAAGCAGCAAAAATATAATTTAGTTCCTGTTCTTCAGAAAGGTTGTTTATCAGAAAGATGTTGATAGCATTTCTGAAATTGTTATTCAAGTTTCACAGTGGATCCACCCACCCACCCTCCTTCCTTCCTTCCTTTATATTTGACTTACGGTTTCTCCTTTGTTTCATGTGTTCATTTGTCTTCTTTAGTTCAATATTCTAATAGCGATTTAATTGGAGTATATGAGGTCTAATTATATTTCCCATTTGGCATTATCTATGCAACATTCATTTGATTGACCTTTTTTATATGTTTAACACCTGTTTGTTTCCTTCTCCTCCTCCTCCTCCTCCTCCTCCTCCTCTTCCTCCTCCTCCNGGCTTGTAATCACACAATTCCATTGGCTGGCAAGACCCTGTTGCTAGTTAGCCAACCAGCAACGGGCATGAAACTGTATGCAGATGGAGAAGGGCAATCACCCTTAATGGGCGATCAATGGTGAAAGGCAATCACCCTTAATGGGTGATCAGGATATGCATAGGGGATTAAGGGGGGGGGAATACAAAGAACACAACAGAGAGACTGCCCAAAAGTCACACAAACAGCATTCAGGGCTAAAGTGGGATCTGGCCTTGCTGTCTTCTGTCTTCCAGCCTGGTGCCTTAATAGCAACAGCAATAGCAACATCACATAGACTTATATACCGCTTCACAGTGCTTTTACAGCCCTCTCTAAGTGGTTTACAGAGTCAGGCTTTTGCCCCCCCCCCCCAACAATCTGGGTCCTCATTTTACCCACCTTGGAAGGATGGAAGGCTGAGTCAATTTTGAGCCAGTCAGGATCGAACTGCTGAACTGCGGGCAGCCAGAAGCAGGACCTCTTACCCTGTTTTTATAAATGCACAGAGTTGGATTTCACGCTCCAACGTTCTCTTCATCAAATGAGACCAGGGAACTGTGCTTCTTCCAGTACTCCGCCTGCCTTCTGAAACACCAGACAGATAGTCCCCCGACTTGTGACTAGTTGCTTAGTCACCATTCGAGGTTATGACAAATACCTCCAAAAGGTATTTACAACCTTCAAAGTTCCTTCACACACACCCCCCACTGTCACATGATCACATGTTGGGTGTGTGGTACCCAGCTCACCTTTACAGCTGTTTGCAACATCCATAGTTATATGACTGTGATTTCCCTTTCCTTTCCTTTCCTTTCCTTTCCTTTCCTTTCCTTTCCTTTCCTTCCCTCCTCCCTTCCCTCTTCCCTCTTCCCTCTTCCCTCTTCCTTTCCTTTCCTTTCCTTTCCTTTCCTTCCCTCTTCCCTCTTCCCTCTTCCTTTCCTTCCCTTCCCTCCTCCCTTCCCTCTTCCCTCTTCCCTCTTCCCTCTTCCCTCTTCCCTCTTCCCTCTTCCCTCTTCCCTCTTCCCTCTTCCTATCCTTTCCTTTCCTTTCCTTTCCTTTCCTTTCCTTTCCTTTCCTTTCCTTTCCTTTCCTTTCCTTCCCTTCCCTTCCCTTTCCTTCCCTTCCTTTCCCTTCCCTCCTCCCTTCCCTCTTCCCTCTTCCCTCTTCCTTCCCTTCCTTTCCTTCCCTTCCCTTCCCTTTCTCTCCCTTCCTCCCCTCCCTTCTCCTCTCCTCTTCTTTCCTTTCCTCTCCTCTTCTCTCCTCCCCTCCCCTCCCCTCCACTTCCCATCCCTTCCCTTCCCCTCCCCTTCCCTCCTCCCCATCCCTCCCCTTCCCATCCTATCCTATCCTATCCTATCCTATCCTATCCTATCCTATCCTATCCTTCTCTCCTCTCCTCTCTGCCATTCCATTCCATTCCCCTTTCCTCTCCCCTCCCCTCCTCCCCTCCCCTTCTCCCCTTCCCTTTCTTTTCCTTCCTTCCTTAATGAAATTGCTATCGTCTTGGCATACATCTCAGGAAGGGCTTCTTGGAGACTAAGCAGTTTCAAAGGTATTGCAAAGTCTGCAGGCTAATTCAATTCAAGGAGAGGATGATTGGGAATCATTACATTTTTTTTCCCCTGAACGTTTCAGTGCTTTGATGACTTTATCCGCTTTTCTACACAAGCGTTGACACTTTCTTCTGCCTGCCATCACATCTCATGAAATCGACTGCGCTCCAGCCCGTTGGCCGGGAAGGAAATGCTGACCGTTTTAGAAAAGGGTTTGATTTCTCTGCTGTTAGCAATTTCAAGACTGTACGGTCTCAACAATTTACTTCCAGTATTGGAATTTTCAGAATAGGTGATGCGTTTTATTTTTTTATTTTTATTTTTTGCAGAGAGCAAAAGGAAGGAAGAATAGTCCTGTGGGTTGAACCAAGGTTCAGGATTTTGGCTTTTCATCAAGGTCCATCACATTCTTGGAGGCTGCTCCAGAGCAGGAGATAGAGACCGTTTCTAACAGTTGCTTCCCTGCAATTTGGAGAGATGCCAAACTCCAAACTCTAAAAATATCATGGCGTCTTCAAGACCAAAGGCCGTTGATCAACACGTCCTCTGTGGATTTATCCAGTCCTCTTTTTTAAAGCTATCCAGGTGCTTAGTGGCCATCACCAAAAGCATAAACTGAAGTTGCTTTTTTTTCTGATTCCTTCCTAGCATTCTCTCCACACACACACACCCCAAGTGCAGGTTCTGCTTTTGTCAAATCAACTGAGTGTTTAGCCATTGGTTACAACAGAAATTGATCGACCAGCAAGTTTGATGTTGTGGCTGGTCCAAAATTGCTACAAAACTATCTGAGTTTTACACCTCCTCCTCCTCCACCACCACCACCACCTCCTCCTCCTTCCTCCTCCTTCTCCATCTCCTCCTCCTCCTCTTCCTCCTCCTCCTTCTCTTCCTCCTCCTCCTCTTCCTTCTCCTCCTCTCTTCCTCCTCTTTCTCTTCCTCCTCCTCCTCTTCCTTCTCCTCCTCCTCCTCCTCCTTCTCTTCCTCCTCCTCCTCCTCTTCCTTCTCCTTCTCCTTCTCCTTCTTTTTCTCCTTCNATATGTTTATTCATTTCGGATATTTATACAAAACAATTTAATACTTTAGAAATTTGAACGCTTCATTCGTGACCAAAGGATGCTAAATAGATTCACGCTGAAATGTAATTATCCCTATGAGTTATTTCCTTTCAGTTTTGCAAAACGAATTTCCAGATTTAAGATGAAATTTGCGCTGTTTGAGTGAGCATGCTGTGATGGTCAGGAATGTATTTTAAATTGTGCACAGTGCTCCATTTAATATAGATCTAGATCTAGATCAGGGGTCTTCAAATTTGGCCCTTTTATGACTTGTGGACTTCAACTCCCAGAATTCCTCAGCCAGGCATGCCTCGCTGAGGAATTCTGGGAGTTGAAGTCTACAAGTCATAAAAGGGCCAAATTTGAAGACCCCTGAGATAGATAGATAGATAGATAGATAGATAGATAGATAGATAGATAGACAGACAGATAGATAGATATACTGTAGATAGTAGCAATAAAAGAGAATATTGTACCTCAAGGTTGAAAGAAGGGGGTTTTGGTACTCTCTGAGATTGGTTGTTTTCTTGAAGATTTTTCATTACCAAACTAGGTAACATCATCTGTGCTAGTCAACCAGCAACTAGCTAGTCAACAGTGTTAATCAACTGGCTTTTCAACTAACAGCTTGTCAACTAACAGCGCTATTCAACTAACTAAGCAACAGTACTAGTCAACTAGCAACGATGATGTTGCCTAGTTTGGGTAATGAAATATCTGCAAGAAAACAACCAAGCTCAGAGAGCAACAAATACCTCTCTATTAAAAAAAAAATAAAAAATAGGGATATTTTTATATCAGCTCCTCTCTATATTTCTGCCGCTTGTTCATTTCTAGCTTTGAAAAGTTGCAGTGAAAAAGTGTGGTGGGAATGCGAGCGGATGTCCATTTTGTTTTGGATGTGCTGCACATTTGGAGCATTTTTTTTTTAGCCTGAACCTGGACTTCTATTTGAAGTAGAACTTCTGAAAGTCAGTTGCATAAGGAGCATGATGGTTCATGAGGCTAAAAAGCTGGACTGATGATTGGCAGGCTTGTGGGGGTTGCAGCCGTGGGATGGGGGAGCTCCTGTCACACACTCCTGCTCCTGCAAACCCAGCAATTCAAAAGCAGGCAACCATCAGTAGGTAGATAAGTAACACTTCAATGGGCAACTTAACGGGGACATGAAAGGAGTCCCAAACTAGGTATCTCCTGGACAACGGTGATGTCACCGTTCAATTCTTTCAACCCAGAAGTGCTTCAGTGCTCCTGTGTCAACATCCAGCTCGAGAATCCAAGTAAAACTCCAGGTTTATTCCATCTCTGAAAATCTTACTGTTTATTGAATATACTACATGGTTATGTCAAAGCAAAACTAACTCTGAGGTTCCAACACCAATTCACAGACTTAAACAATAATTTTCCCAGCCAAATCCCCAATGTCTTACGTAGTCCATATCAACAAGTTCACTTTGTTATGGGAACTGTCTGCTTCAAATCCACACCTGTTCTGGTGTCCTTGACAAGACTTCAGGCTCTCGCGGTCTTCAGCTGAATCGAAGAGGTTTTGTTTCTCCATCTAACCCAGGGGTCCTCAACCCCAGGTCTGTGGACCGGTACCGGGCCGTGGCATGCCAGCAACCAGTCTGCACAAACAAGCAAAGCCCCATCTGTGGGATGCAGGCAGCACACAAAATCTTGCACTCTCTGGTCCGTGGAAAAACATTTCTCCACAGAACCGGTCCCTGGTGCCCAAAAGGTTGGGGACCTCTGATCTAACCCACCTGAAAGTAACACCTCCCCTGTAATCTAAAGGCAAGTTGAAATGCAGAGGCACGTAGCTGACCAAGTTTCATCCTTGACATCCTGACACAAATGTAGTAGTACTCTGTTGCATAGTTTTCTGCGTGCAAGATATTGAAAGGTATATTTATGGTCTCAAAATTCTTCTCTACTTTGGATTAATACCATCTGGATGTTTGTTCACCTTTGTCTGCAGTAATCCTTTCTGTTCCAAGAGACTTGTGGTTTTAGTGACACTTCAGTTGAGCTGGTTCAAAAGCACAGAAGCTGTTAAGTGCCACTGAGACTCAGATGTTTTTCTTCTTCCTGTGGAATATCTTAAATGCAAAGCACTCCATGCTTCAATATCTTCATTGATTAAGCTAACGACATAAGCTCTTACCTCTGTCCTGATGCAGCAGTATCCATATTCTTTCATGCAATTCATTTATCCGTATCCATATATGAGATGTTTATGCTTTAGAGATGAGAAAGAACAATACGAGAAAGCAGCAAATAGTCTGAACACTGAGGGTGAAAGATCGTTCTTCAAACTTGTGGGTTGGTTTCCGAACGTTTCGTTACCAGGCGAGGTAACATCTCCAGCGGAGTTTAGGAGATGTCAACGTCAGTATTCTTCTGTTTATAAGGGCTTCAGGTGTGGGTGTGTAAAGTGAGGGTCTTGTGATGGGTCTTGTGATGGGGAGGTTACATCAGGTCAGAGTCATGGGGAGGGGAACTGGTAGGGAGGAGAGAGCTTGCGTGATTGGTTGTGGGTTGGTGCTGTCTCTGGTTGGCTGTGTGGTTGAATTGGATTCTGAGGGATTCGTAGGCTGGTTGTAGGTCAATGTGTCTATTGATGGAATTGCTTGTGGAGTGCCAGGTTTCGATGAACTCATGAGCGTGGCGGGTGGTAGTGTGGCCAATGATTTTTTTTGTGTGTGTTGTTCCAATCGAACTGGTGTTGTTTGTTATCAGTGTGGGTAGAGATTAAGGATTTGGGATCGTGGCATCTGGGACCATCATCCTACATCTGAGCTACAGATATTCGCCACTATTGCAAGTTTGAATACTTTCAGGCTGTAGATAGGAAACATGTATGTCAAAGGTTGAAAAGATGATGAGTTTAGCCTTTTAGCATTTGATGTTTGCATGTGTCCTACAACAGCTTCAAGGTATGTGAGCCATTGGCTGATTGAATGAATGCAGAAAGTAGTTTTTATAATAATAATAATAATAATAATAATAATAATAATAATAATAATAATAGTAATAGTAACAGCAACAGCAACAGCAGCAGCAGCAGCAGCAGCAACAACAACAACAACAACAACAACAACAATAATAATAATAATAATAATAATAATAATAATAATAATAATAATAATAAAGTTGGAAGGGACCTTGGAGGTCATCTAGTCCAACCCCCTGCTCAGGCAGGAAACCCTATACCATTTCAGACAAATGGTTGTCCAGTCTCTTCTTAAAAACCTCCATTGTTGGAGCATTCACAGTTTCTGCAGGCATGTTGTTCCACTGATTAATTGTTCTAACTGTCAGAAAATTTCTCCTTAATTCTAGGTTGCTTCTCTCTTTCCATCCATTGCTTCTTGTCCTGCTTTCAGGTGCTTTGGAGAATAGCTTGACTCCCTCTTCTTTGGGGCAGCCCCTGAGATATTGGAACACTGCTATCCTGTCCCCCCTCGTCCTTCTCTTCATTAAACTAGACATGCCCAATTCCAGCAACTGTTCCTTATATGTTTTAGCCTCCAGTCCCCTAATCATCTTTGTTGCTCTTCTCTGTACTCTTTTTAGAGTCTCAACATCTTTTTTACATCGTGGAGACCAAAACTGGATGCAGTGTTCCAAGTGTGGCCTTACCAAGGCATTGTAAAGTGGTATTAACACTTCACGTGATCTTAATTCTATCCCTCTGTTAATGCAGCCTAGCACTGTGTTGGCTTTTTTGGCAGCTGCAGCACATGGCCAGCTCATATTTAAGTGATTGTCCACTAGGACTCTGAGATCCCTCTCACAGTTACTACTATTGAGCAAGGTACCACCTATACTATACCTGTGCATTTGGTTTTTCTTGCCTAAATGTAGAACCTTACCATACAGTATAAAACCAAATAATAATTCTACCAAGTTACAGTGATCACAAATGCAGAGCTCTCAGTTTACTTTGAAGCAAATAAACAAAAGTAACTCATTTCATGTATACATCCTTATCTTTGTGAACTCCAGTTTATGAAGTGTATTACAGTAACTCATGCACTAACATTCGACTTAACTGGTATCAACCTGGATGCTAGTAGAATTGGATGAGATTTTGCAGCGAAGAACAAAATCACCAATAAAAGAGAATATCTGTAGCTCAGGGTGGAACTGTGGGGTCCTTGGTGCCTGCAGATGTTTCATTACCAAACTAGGTAACAACAACATGACTGATGATGTTGCTTAGTTTGGTAATGAAATGTCTGCAAGACAAGTTATTGACTAGATCGAGGAGTCAAACGTTAGCCTGTAAGAGAGAAATAGCAAAGCATCTCTTTGTTGCTGGTCTCCATGGTATCTCAGGAGCCAAGCTTGATTCAGAATTGACTTTATCTTCACGTCAATCCATAACATGTAACACTATTGGTAGATTTCCAGTTTGCACAACTGTAATTCTAGCCAGAACTCACAATTTCTCAATTAATCTGCTTGTGATTATTGCATCTCGCAATTCTTAAAAACAACACGTTAGCAGCAGCACAAACATCTACATTGAAAATTGGGAAGCTGTGACTTTGCTTTAAAATTCTTAACTCTGTCTCTGAACTTCAATGGCTATCACAAAATGTTGTGTATTTGAATTGTCATGGGCAAAGAGGATCTTGTGCATTCAACCAGGAGCTTTCTCCCCCCCCCCTCTAAATCAGATGTTCATAATCTTAGACAACTGTTTACTTAAAGTATTTACTCATAATGGTGAACACATGCATTTTGCGTTGGGAATGGAAAGTCACAATTATGAAGGGCATCACTCTGGAGTCTGCATAATTGAAATGGTGTTGTTATTCCATGGATAATCAGAGAGATAATCAGATAGGTGTTTAACTATGCAGGATCACAGCATGTAATACGTCACTGTTCTTTAATATAACTGTTGGCATTCAAGTGTACACCAAAGTGGTGATAAATTACATATTTGGGTTTTGAGATTGATTGATTATTCTAGTAAAAACGAAATATGCTATTCTGCTGTTTATCTGAATCAAGATTCGTCCCCCTCCCCCTTCAATGCGGTGAAGTAAATTAAAATAAAGTGTTTTAATCTACTTCTTATGATAAAGAAGACCAAATCTCATTCCATTAAATGTGAAATACAGCTTGTCATGTTCCTTTCAGATTCGTGGAAATGCTACCCCAGCTTAGTCAGTTATGTCTAATATGTTGACATTTATTTTTCCTGCAATAAATGTTAGGATTATATTTTTGCATTAAAATCTGGCATTTTTAAAGATCACTATGACAAGTAATTTATTCTTGAAATCAGTCTGTTTTCTTTTTTTTCTTTACTTTTTTTTGGGGGGATATGGATTTGACGATATATCTCCAAGGCACAGGTACAAAGCATACTTTGGATATTTTGCGAGCTATTAGTTTGATTTAAATCCACTTTCTCAGTCAGGATTTAAACAAAGTTTTCCTTGATGCTATTTGCTGCGAATTACTGCCCAGAAATAATCACGCTAAATCCAATTTCACACAGGCTGTGTGGCCTATGAAGTCTGTCACTGCCAAGCTTTTAAAGCTTACTCAGGTTTTTTTTTTCCCCTCGGAGGAGGTGATTCCTTTCTTGTGCAGTTTGCAGAGAATGGCCTTTGTGTCACAACAGCTGCACAATCTCTTCAGTTCTCTTACTTGCACATATGACAGCTCCAATTGCTATAGATGTAGGACTCAGGGAAAGGGAGACCAACGTAAGTTCTGAAAAACAAGCACAACTGTACACAGCCCTTTCTTTAATCTTTGAGTAGTTTGACTGCCTACTCTTTGTCTTTCTCTCTCTCGCTCTTACATTGCATTTAAAGGAAAAAAAATAAGAGTTCTGCCTTTCAGTTTATTCTGCTAATCAAAACTTGAATGTAGCAGAAGATACAATTTGGGAACTAAGAGGATATCTGAATCAGATCAAAATCTACCCTTATCTTTGCTGCCTTAGTGGGGAAAAAACAAAGTTTGAAAACTTAATAGCAATAGCATTTAGACTCATACACCACCCTATAAGATAAGATAAGATAAGATAAGATAAGATGAGATGAGATGAGATGAGATGAGATGAGATGAGATGAGATGAGATGAGATAAGATAAGATAAGATAAGATAAGATAAGATAAGATAACCTTTATTGTCATTTTTATACTGTG
Organism: Protobothrops mucrosquamatus; assembly: GCF_001527695.2. Classification (NCBI taxonomy): domain Eukaryota; kingdom Metazoa; phylum Chordata; class Lepidosauria; order Squamata; family Viperidae; genus Protobothrops; species Protobothrops mucrosquamatus. The sequence continues at coordinate 107,200 of NW_015390091.1, forward strand.
GGCACAACGGCACACATCAAAAATGAAATTTAGTTGCCCGCTCTCAAAGTGAAACACATACATGATACACACCTAAACATACTATATACAATGTATGTATAGACCCACACCCCTACATATACATAACAAATAAATATTAAATACTGTCCATCTTGAATATATAACGGAAGGAGGAAGCTTGAGAGTTCGCAAGGTTAATGCTGTATGGAATGAAACTCTGGCTGAATCTGGATGTTCTGCTTCAGATACCACGAAGCCTATAGTGCTCTACAGCCCTCTCTAAGCGGTTTACAGAGTCAGCCTATTACCCCCAACAATCTGGGCCCTCATTTTACCAACCTTGGCAGGATGGAAGGCCGAGTCAACCTTGAGTCGGTCAGGATCGATCTCCAGACTGTGGGCAGAGTTAGCTTGCAATACCATATTCTAATCACTGCGCCACCAGCATTCCTTAAGGATGGATCCAACTAGCAAGACAACAAAAACAGAGAAATAGCAACTATGAAAAGGACTGAATAAAGATTTCAAAGCCAATCAGAGATTTTTTTCCTTTGGGTACAGCAAGAAGCAAGTTATGATCCTCAATGTGTACTTCAGACTTGAAGTAGATACTAGTTTTAACTGCATACTGACCCACGTTTGAAGACTTAGATAAGCTTGGCAGATGTTCTAATTGAAGTGGGCTTTTCAGAAGCAGATGGATTTTGATCAAGCTTGGAGACCATTTAGATTTTGGAGGTCACCTGAAGAGTGAAAATGGGTGTAGAGCATTTTTGGATCTGCTAAAAGGGTCCCACACCCATTTGCACTATTCAGGGACCCTGAGGGCATGGATAAATCTTCAAGTGGCCTCAACAACTCTCAGGAGGAGTGCTAATGACCAGATGATTGCAAGGAATATAAATCCTTCCATTACCTACCATTCAGTCAGAACTGAAGTGAATGGTGAAAAGCGAAACATCTTCAAAACAAAGAAAAACAGAGGAAACACAAAGAAAGTCGAGTTGCCTCTTGAAAAAGCACCTTTGGGACAACCATGACCTGGACAACTGAAAATCTCCATATATATCTTTGTTAAGATTCAGCTTTAGATTAATCTAGATTAAGTGGACGATCACTGCTCCAACACTGGAAGTTTTTAAGAAGAGACTGGACAGCCATTTGTCCAAAAGGGTTTCCTGCCTGAGCAGGGGGTTGGACTCGATGACCTCCAAGGTTCCTTCCAACTTTACTATTATCATCATCATCATCATCATCATCATCATCATCATCATCATCATCATCATCATCATCATCATCATCATCATTATTATTATTATTATTATTATTATTATTATTATTATTATTATTATTATTACTATTATTATTTTGAGCCTAATAGCCTCTAGATTGATGGTTCCAAACATCCCAAAATATTGCAACATGTACGTGTATTCTGAAATGTATGAAAAGAGCAGGCTGAGCTGGGGGAGGCAGAGTTAAGTGTGCCATGAGCTTAGAGTCATTACATTGCCACAAATGTACCAGGTTCAACCTTTCTTGAATTCTATTGACCATTATCTGGCACCAAATTAATAATGAATTTTTAGTTGACTAGATTCTTGGGTATAGGTTTGAGCGATCCGTCTTTTGAACTGCAGCTTAATGTATGTCCTGATCTTTTGCATCTCCTGCCAGAAATGCAAAATAAAATGTCAAAACATCAAAAGTATTTCTCTTTCTCTGCCAAGGGAAGCGTGTTTCTGTCTGGAGAAGGAAAAACAAGTGTGTGTGTGTTTTAAATAGAAAAAAAATCAAGTATCAAGCTCTGAGACTGTTCCATTTTGAACAGAAAGTATTCAATCTGGTGCAGCATCGGACTGCCAGATTCCTTAGCTGGCTTGTTTTGGAACTACATCATACTTGGAAGATTTGGGTTGATTAAAAATAACCTGACATTTCAATTCAAATCCTTCCGAAATTGCCCAGATTCCCTTAACCAAACGTAACAAAACAAAACTGGCAATTTCTCTCTGAACTCAAAAGATCTGTATTTAACTCAGCTCAACCTGCTTCTGTTTCAAATGGCTGTCTGAACAATGCCAACAGTAATGAAAGAAGGACAACATGACATGCCAGGATCCCTCCAACCCCATTTTTAAACTTCCTTTGAATAAAAAAAAAATACATTTGCAAATATATAAAACGTATAAAAATGACGTTACAAAAAAACCCCACACTGTGCTAGCCTGCAGACTCGGTTTCAAAATCCCAACCACTTTTTCTGCCCAGGAAGTTAAAAGGATGCCAAATATCACAAGTCAAAACACTTCGACATAGAAGTGGCAGGTGACAGCCATAGCAGTCACTTCAAAAATAAGTTCTTTTAATACATAATAATAATAATAATAATAATAACAACAACAACAACAACAACAACAACAACAACAATAATAATAATAATAATAATAATAATAATAATAATAATAATAAAGTTGGAAGGGACCTTGGAGGTCATCTAGTCCAACCCCCTGCTCAGGCAGGAAACCCTATACCATTTCAGACAAATGGCTGTCCAGTCTCTTCTTAAAAACTTCCAGTGTTGGAGCATTCGCCGCTTCTGGAGGCAGGTTGTTCCACTGGTTAATTGTTCTAACTGTCAGGAAGTTTCTCCTTAGTTCTAGGTTGCTTCTCTTGATGAGTTTCCATCTGTTGCTTCTTGTCCTGCCTTCAGGTGCTTTGGAGAATAGCTTGACTCCCTCTTCTTTGGGGCAGCCCCTGAGATACTGGAAGGCTGCTATCCTGTCCCCCCTCGTCCTTCTCTTCATTAAACTAGACATACCCAATTCCAGCAGCCGTTCCTTGTATGTTTTAGCCTCCAGTCCCCTAATCATCTTTGTTGCTCTTCTCTGTACTCTTTCTAGAGTCTCAACATCTTTTTTACATCGTGGTGACCAAAAGTGGATGCAGTATTCCAAGTATGGCTTTACTAAGGCATTGTAAAGTGGTATTAATACTTCACGTGATCTTGATTCTATCCCTCTGTTAATGCAGCCCAGGACTGAATTGGCCTTTTTGGCAGCTGCAGCACACTGCTGGCTCATATTTAAGTGATTGCCCACTAGGACTCTGAGGTTCCTCTCACAGTCACTACTATTGAGCAAGGTACCCCCTATACTATACCTGTGCATTTGGTTTTTCTTGCCTAAATGTAGAACCTTACTTTTTTCACCATTGAATTTCATTTTGTTAGATAGCGCCCAGGGACTGTTTGTAAGTCAAAGATGTCATTGGCCACTGCGGGTTGTTGTTTTCCAGTTGTCATTGCATGATCCAATCTAGCTGAAAGGTGAAATAACAATGCATAATTTTTACTTTAGTAAGCTGAAATCGCTTACCTCTAAGGACAGGCAGAATAGCGTCACCCTAGTTTATGTTATTGGCCTTCCAAATTAAGAAAAAAGAAATGTTAAACTTCTGAAATCGTTTTCATTTGCAGTATTTACCCCTTCTGGAATATTCGTACAGAACTTTCCCGAATCTACTTAATCAATCATGTGAATTATATCCAGGAAAAAAAAAATCCTGATGTTTAGGTAAATATTGTGTGTATATTGTACACAAGACTGTATATTGCATGTGCATTATATATTGTATATTTGTGGATATATATTCAAGTCTGATTTGATTCCAGGCAGTCCTTGACTTACAATCATTTGTTTAGTGACTGTTCAAAGTTACAGTGGCACTGAAAATGGCTTACGGCCGTTGCAGCATCACCACGTGATCAAAATTCAGACCATTGGCAATTGGCTCATATTTATGATGATTACAGTGTCCCCCAGGGGGTCAACTGATCTTCTTTTGCGCCCTTCTGACAAGCAAAGTCAATGGGGAAGCCAGAGTCACTTAACAACCTTGTTACTAACTTAACATCTGCAGTGATTCACTTCACAACTGTGGCAAGGAAGGTCATGTTGTTGTTTTTTAGTTGCGAAGTCGTGGCCGACCCATCGCAACACCATGTACCACGTTCCTCCAGGCCTTCCTGTCCTCTACCATCTTCTGGAGTTCATTTAAGCTCACGCCTCCTGCTTCAGTGACTCCATCCAGCCACCTCATTCTCTGTCGTCCCCTTCTTCTCTTGCCCTCCATCTTTCCCAGCATCAGACTCTTCTCCAGTGAGTCCTTCCTGAGGCAAAACTCACAAAACAACTTTCTTGCGTAGAAAGGGAAATTTTGAACCCAATCATGATCATGGGTCGGGGACTACCTGCACATGGAAAAATGCAGTAAAATGCAAATGTGGGCCATTTGTCACCAGATGTCCAGGAACTCCACCACTTAGTATAGTCCTTGTTGATCTTCTAGGCAATGACCTCCCTAGTATAAAGGTAAAGGAGTCCCTGAGGATTTTACTCCACTAATCATTGCCAACTATAGGGGGTGACGTTCATTTCCATTTCAAAGCCATTGAGCCAGCATGGTGGTTCAGCATTAAGACACTGGACTTGTCAGCTAGAAAGCCGGCAGCCCACGTTTGAGTCCCAAGCTCCACATGATGGATTCAGCTCCTGTTCCTTGCTCCAGCTCCTGCCCATCTAGCAGTTTGAAAGCATACAAACACAAGCAGATAAATAGGTACCACTTTGGTGGGAAGGTAACAGCGCTCCATGGCGTCATGCTGGCCACCCCAATATAGGTCTCTGTAAATTACATTTCACCACCTTGATTGTATTTTTGTAAATTTTTAATTGATTTTCTAATATTACATTTGAATATTTGAAAGCAACGTGGCAGCTGGGTACAATAATTCTATTACACATAGATATCATTAGTACAGATCTCAAATTGTTACAATCCTTATTTCCTCTCTTTCTCCCTTAATATCAACTGTCTCATATTTTAACTAATACAATTCTTGTTCTGTCAATCAAATAGAAAGTAACTTTCTAACATTTATCAATAATTTTTAGTTAATATATATATATCTGAGTTGTTTTAACTTTCAGTCTTTAGACAATCAATGACCTAATCAATTTTTCTCAATTTTAATTTTCTGTTAATATTTAAATTTAACATTTAATAATGATCATTTCCACACTTTGGATGACCCCAATTCCTTTATCACCATTCCTCCCAAAGGATGCACATCTTGTCTATATAAGTTCTCACCATCTACATCAACAAGTTAATAATGCAATAATAGTATCCTTGATTGTTGTTATTATTTAAATAAGCTTTAGGAGAGCTGTGTATACCTAACAATTTGACAGAAGCACAGAAAATGCCAAGCTTGTCATTGGAGATCACTTTATAGTTCCTGAAAATCTCTTCCTGGATCTTTGAACATCCCTAAGAGTGTTTGAGGATTAGAAGCCTGAAAAATAAGCAGATGCATAAGCCATTTATTCAGACAGGAATCAAATCATTTTGCAAAACCCAGACACTGTGCTTTTACCTAATTATATAATCCATATATTTATATTCCGTAGGCTTATTGTTTATTAAAGAGTAACCAGCTTAATGTGCTTTCTTCATCCAAACTTCGCATATGGAATTTTTCACAGTGTACCCAAAACACCTCGTTTTTCTCTCCGTTTTTCTAAACAAGCACTCTTTTTTTCAGCGTTTGGCCTCTTAGCTTGGGATGCAAAGGGCAACTCTCCTGCTTGCTCCTGCTTTCTTGGTTGCATGCATAAAATAAATGCCTAATAGAGAAACTTTAGTATGAGTGCCATTGCTGAATTCATTCTCTTCCCTGTCATTACTGACTTTGAATGAATTTCGTTCGAATCAATAAATAAGAAATCTTTGGTTTCTCAAAGAGGAAAACTAACCATGGATTTACGATGCATACATCATCCTTCAGTTAAAAGATTCTTTAGATTGGTTCTTGGCTCTGGATTCAGGTAGTCAACACATGACTACAATTGAGATTGGAACTTCAGACATTAAGCAATACAGTCATCATGTGACTGGAACTGATTTTATGACCCTTTTTAGCATGCAGAATCCCTACAGGGACACTATCAAAGTTTGGGCTTTTGGCAACCGGCACGGGTTTATGACAGTTGTAGTGTCCCAGGTGAAGTGAACAGGAACTAAAGAGCCTCTTGATGCGGGTGAAGAAGGAGAGTGCAAAAGTTGGCTTGAAACTCAACATTAAGAAAACCAAGATCATGGCATCCGGCCCTCTCAATTCCTGGCAAATAGATGGGGAAGAAATGGAGGTAGTGACAGATTTTATCTTCCTGGGCTCCAAGATCACCGCAGATGGGGACTGCAGCCAAGAAATTAAAAGACACTTGCTCCTGGGGAGGAAAGCTATGGCAAATCTAGACAGCATACTTAAAAGCAGAGACATCACCCTGCCAACAAAAGTGTATATAGTCAAGGCCATGGTTTTCCCAGTTGCAATGTATGGCTGTGAAAGTTGGACCATAAGAAAGGCTGAGCGCCAAAGAATTGAGGCCTTTGAACTATGGTGCTGGAGAAGACTCCTGCGAGTCCCCTGGACTGCAAGGCGATCAAACCGGTCAGTCCCAGAGGAGATCAACCCTGACTGCTCTTTAGAAGGCCAGTACTCAAGTACTTTGGCCACCTAATGAGAAGGAAGGACTCACTGGAGAAGAGCCTAATGCTGGGAAAGATGGAGGGCAAGAGAAGAAGGGGACGACAGAGAATGAGGTGGCTGGATGGAATCACTGAAGCAGTAGGTGTGAGCTCAAATGGACTCCAGAAGATGGTAGAGGACAGGAAGGCCTGGAAGAACGTTGTCCATGGGGTCGCGATGGGTTGGACATGACTTTGCAACTAACAACAACAACAAGTGTCCCAGGGTCATGGGATTGTCATTTGTGACCTTCCCAGCTGGCTTTCGACAATCAAAGTCAATTGGAAAGCCAGACCGGATTACTTACTTAGGAACTGGTAAAATTCTAGTCCCAATTGTGGTTGTAAGTCAAGGACTGTCTGTACAGGAATCTAACATTTTTCTTACAATGCACTACCTGAGCTTTTCCTGCGCATCTGTTTGAAGGTTGATGTCATCCATCCACAACAGAAAGTCCCGCACCATGCCAAAAAAAAGTGGTCAGTAAGCGAATAACTGTGGCCATTGAGCAAAACCACCTGGTTGTTAAGTGAATCTCATGGCTGTTATGCAAATTAGGCTTCCCCAATTAACTTTGCTTGTAAATTGTGATAATGTAACCAATGTAACTTTTTCTGAGGCCATCATAATTTTAAATCGTTGTTAAATAAATGGTCATGAATTGGGGACTGTACGCACACTCATGAGCTTATGTAAGGTTTGAGAGTATCCGAAGTGGGTGAACGTTGTTCATTTTGTACATGTTTCTTTCTGGCTGGATTTTAATCCAGGAAATAGAAAGGGGGTCAAAATACATTTATGAAAGAAAATGAAACCCAGACCCTGCTTTATCAGATCAAGGAAGAAATAGAACAACAAATAAAAACACTCAGTAAATGAAACACAGCTAAAATGCGATTCTTTGAACTCTTGGTAGTGTGCTTGCACTTTAGAGCAAAAGACTCTGGGGATGATTTTTCAATGGGAGCTGAAAGTAGAAAAAAAGAAAGAAAGAAAGAAAAAGGAAAGGAAATTGGAAAGGATCTGAGATCAAAGCATCTCTGTGAGAGATTATAACACATTAGCGCAAAGTGGGTGCAGCAATCCTGTTCCTTTTCATTATATGTGCTGAGATAAAACTCCAGCCGCCTTCAAAAAGAAACTTTACAGGTATTTTGAAATGTTTCGAACATGACATAGGTATGAGACCCGCAATATGCCTGCGCCTGCCAGATCCAGTTTGTCCCAAGATTACTAAATCCTGACAGTCTTCTCCTGTGACTTTGGCTTGAAACTTGATACACCAGAACAACACTATGAAATATCTATAACCGTCCTTAAAGTTCCTTCCAAGGCTACAAAAACAAAGTGGCATTTCAGGACGAGATTATTCATGGCTAAAGAAAAACTCTGTTACATCCAGACAAGGATAAACGAATGTGATGCTGCCGATGTTTTAAATTACCTTTCGTGATCTCCAATAGAATAATAATAAAAAATAAAGATACTGCTTATGAGCGCTATGTGCTTAGAGCTCGGAGCATTGTGAGAGACCTCCACACACCCACTTCACGGTCTGTTTCTGTTACTCCCCTCTGGGAGGAGGTTTGGAAGTATTTATAGCAGGATTACCAGATTCTGTAACAGCTTTGTTCCTTATACCATCTGTCTTGTAAGATCACAGGATTCTTCTTTTTTCCCCGCCATGTAACTGTATACATTCGAACTAGACTGTGACGTTTCTCTGTGTCATACATGTATGGGTATGAGGGTATATGCATAATGGTATTTTTTTGAGAGCTGAATGCAACAAAATTTCATTTTATTGTATGCAGACTAGTGTACATTTAAATTGATAATAAAGTTTATTTTCTATTCTATTCTATTCTATTCTATTCTATTCTATTCTATTCTATTCTATTCTATTCTATTCTATTCTATTCTTCATTCCATTATTCTATTCTTCATTCCATTATTCTATTCTATTCTATTCTATTCTATTCTATTCTATTCTATTCTATTCTATTCTATTCTTCATTCCATTATTCTATTCTATTCTATTCTATTCTATTCTATTCTATTCTATTCTATTCTATTCTATTCTATTCTATTCTATTCTTCATTCCATTATTCTATTCTTCATTCCATTCCATTCTATTCTATTCTATTCTATTCTATTCTATTCACAATGCTCAGTTTATTTGTAGGTTTCAGAGAGAATGATATCTGGACACTGCTGTAAGAGGAAATGGCAGATGAAATAAGAAAGGATAATAACCACATCATGATTGAAAATTTATCTGTGCTAACTCTTGCTTCTGTAAACATAGATAAATGAATGGACATTAGTAAACATTTCAAAACTAACTATATTGCTGAATGGTGAGGATGCTACAGAGCCCTCTTAGACATACAGATAGTCCACGAGTTACAATATTTAGTGACTGTTCAAAGTTACAACAGCACTGGAAAAAGTGAATTATGACCGTTCTTTTTTTCAAACTTACAACATTTGCAGCTTCATCATGGTCACGTGATCAAAATTCAGACACTACATAACTTTTTAGGAAATAGAATAAGATTATACCCAAATAGATTAGATGTGTATTTTGAATATTAGATTCTGTTATGAATTGAGATAAAGGAAACTTTGGTTGCCTAAAACCTGGAAATTATAAATATCAAATGTTAAATTTGAATATTGATGGGAAACTAAAAATTGGGAAAAACCAATAACAGGACATTGATTGAGTGTAAAGATTGAACGTAAAAGTAATTAAGATATGTATAAGCTAAAAATTTATTGATAAATGTAATAATGATGTTTTTATTTAGTTGATGTAATAAGAACTGTATTTGCTTAAATATGAGATAGTAGATATTAAGGGAAAAAGAGAGGAAATATTGGAAGTTGTAGTTTGAGATTTGTACTAAAGATTTTTGTATGTTACTGAACTATTGATGAACCCAGCCACCACGTTGCTTTTTAAATACCTAAATGTAAAATTAGAAAATTAATAAAAATATTATTTAAAAATTCAGACCCTTGGCAACTGACTCGTGTTTATGACATTTGCAGTGTCCCGGGATCATGCAATCTCCTTTTATGATCTTCTGGATGCAGTATTCCACCACGATGTAAAAAAGATGCTGAGACTCTAGAAAGAGTGCAGAGAAGAGCAACAAAGATGATTAGGGGACTGGAGGCTAAAACATCTAAGGAACGGTTGCTGGAATTGGGCATGTCTAGTTTAACGAACAGAAGGACGAGAGGGGGACATGATAGCAGTGTTCCAATATCTCAGGGGCTGCCCCAAAGAAGAGGGAGTCAAGCTATTCTCCAAAGCACCTGAAGGCAGGACAAGAAGCAACGGGTGGAAACTCATCAAGGAGAGAAGCAACTTAGAACTAAGGACAGCGTCTTAGAGAAGCAACTTAGAACTAAGTACCAGCGTCCTGGGGAGACTGAGTGCAGCCACATGTTTGCTGGATCCGTGCCCCTCCTGGCTGGTACTGGCGGCCCGGGAGGGTACACGAGCCTGGCTTCAGGGAATTATCAACGCTTCTTTGGGGGAGGGTACCTTTCCCACGGCCCTTAAAGAGGCGGTGGTGAGGCCCCTTCTTAAGAAGCCTTCCTTGAACCCAGAT
>NW_015390091.1:118397-127456 GCF_001527695.2 Protobothrops mucrosquamatus
GTTGTTCCAGCAAGCGGGACTGGCCTAGGGGATTTTATAGGGGTTTTAATTACTTTTAATTGGACATTCTCAAATATTTCGTTTTAATTGAATTTTAACTGGGTGTAATATTGTGTATGTTAGTTTTTTATCATTTGTCAGCCGCCCTGAGTCCGAAAGGAGAAGGGCGGGATATAAATGCAATTAATAAATAAATAAATAAAATAAATAAAAAACTTCCTGACAGTTAGAACAATTAACCAATGGAACAACCTGCCTCCAGAAGTGGTGAATGCTCCAACACTGGAAGTTTTTAAGAAGAGACTGGACAGCCATTTGTCCGAAATGGTATAGGGTTTCCTGCTTGGGCAGGGGGTTGGACTCGATGACCTCCAAGGTCCCTTCCAACTTTATTATTATCATCATTATTATCATTATTATTATTATTATTATTATTATTATTATTATTATTATTATTATTATAAAGTTAGTGGTGAAGCATGATTCACTAAGAACTGGGTTATCAACTTAACAACTGCAGGGATTTACTTAATAGCTGTGGCAAGAAAGATTGTAAAATGGGAGCAAAATTCACTTAACAACAGAATTTTGGGGCTCAATTGTGGCCCTAGGTCTATGATTATCTGCACCGCACTAGAAGTGGCATTCATCAGGAAATGACCCATACGTCTGAAGATGTGTGCAGTCTTTATACAAACTTTATCATCTTTATCAAAAATAATACTTTGAGTCATGGTTAGTTATGGGTCCCCGTTACTTTTAAAGAATTTCTTGGAGAAATGGCAAAGATCAACTCCCACAAAAGCTTTCATTTTAAAAGTAAATGAGTGCCTAATGCAGTGATGGCAAACCTTTTAGAGACAGAGTGCCCAAACCGCAACCCAAACCCCACTTATTTATAACAAAGTGACAGGGCCGCATCAGCATTGTGGTGCCCTCAGGGGGGGCAGGGAGGCGCCTCTGAGAGCTGCCTCTGGCATGTAAAAAACAGGGGCGCAAAAATGGCCACTGCCGCGCTGCGGGGTGCAGATACAAGGCGTTGCACAATGCAAGAATGGGGCAGGGCTAGTGAGTACTATGCAGGCACTACCCCCGCCCCATTTGCAGTGCGTCCGTCCTTGTGGCCCCATGCGTGCATGCATGCATGTAAAATGCTTCCCCCTCCCTTTTCTTCCAGTCCACCAATCAACAATGGTTGGTGACCTCTGCTCTACTATTTGTACTCGAGCTTGCTAGTCGACTGCTTCACCTCCTTTGTGCTGGGCAGCCTGATGGACCTGCAGCTGTCAGCGGTGGCGCGCGTGCCAACAGAGAGGGCTCTGAGTGACGCCTCTGGCACATGTGCCATAGGTTCACCACCACTGGTCTAATGCAAGGCATGATTCTTACTGAAAGTTAGATAAGACAACATAACCCTACCAGTGTTTTGACAGTCTTTTCTTTAGTCTCTTTCCTGCCACATCTGCATTGCTGAGAGCAAATATTATGAACCTTTCTGTTACTGTAAGGGTATGTGGGAATGACCTTGGTAGATTGGGTGAAGAGATGGGAATGAACAAATAAGAGTGAGCATAGCCCACAGCTGCATAGAAGCCAGAGCAAGAGATGCCAGAGGGACTCTGAGTAAGTGATCAGGCTGTAAAGATGACAGCGGCAGAATTGTGGTTTCAGACTTACAAGATTCTGTTAATGTATCATGATAATAAAGTAGAATTAGCTTATGTGATTGATAAGACCTCATTTGTAATATTGCATCCAGTTTTGGTTGTCACGAATAAAAGAGATGTTGAGACTCTGAAAAGAGTACAGAGAAGAGCAACAAAGATGATTAAGGGACTGGAAGCTAAAACATATGAAGAACAGTTGCAGGAATTGGGTACATCTAATCTAGTGAAAGGTAGTGACAGATTTTATCTTCCTGGGCTCCAAGATCACCGCAGATGGGGACTGCAGCCAAGAAATTAAAAGATGCTTGCTCCTGGGGAGGAAAGCTATGGCAAATTTAGACAGCATACTAAAAAGCAGAGACATCACTGTGCCAACAAAAGTACGCATAGTCAAGGCCATGGTTTTCCCAGTTGCAATGTATGGCTGTGAAAGTTGGACCATAAGAAAGGCTGAGTGACAAAGAATGGAGGCCTTTGAACTATGGTGCTGGAGAAGACTCCTGCGAGTCCCCTGGACTGCAAGGTGATCAAACTGGTCAATCTTGGAGGAGATCAACCCTGACTGCTCTTTAGAAGGCCAGATCCTGAAGTTGAAACTCAAGTACTTTGACCACCTAATGAGAAGGAAGGACTCACTGGAGAAGAGCCTGATGCTGGGAAAGATTGAGGGCAACAGAAGAAGGGGACGACAGAGAATGAGGTGGCTGGATGGAGTCACTGAAGCAGTAGGTGTGAGCTTAAATGGACTCCAGAAGTTGGTAGAGGACAGGAAGGCCTGGAGGAACGTTGTCCATGGAGTCGCGATGGGTCGGACATGACTTTGCAACTAACAACAACAACAATCTAGTGAAAAGAAGGAACTAGGGGACACATGATAGCAGGGTTCCAATATTTGAGGGGCTGCCACAAAGAAGAGAGGGTCAACTTGTTTTCCAAAGCACCTGAAGGCAGGATGAGAAGTAATGGATGGAAGAGTATGAAGGGAAAATCCAACCTAGAAGTAAGGAGAAATCTCCTGACAATTAGAACAATCACTCAGTGGAACGGCTTGCCTTCAGAAGCTGTGAATGTTCCATCACTGCAGGTTTTTAAGAAGAGATTGGAAAACCATTTGTCTGAAATGGTATAGGGTTTCCTGCCCAAGCAGGGGGTTGTACTAGATGACCTCCAAGGTCCCTTCCAGCTCTGTTATTCTGTTACCTACTTGGTCTACCTGGGCAAACTGACAGTTATTCATACAAATAAACTGTCTAGAAAGGAACTTTATGGTGCTGATAAAAGCAAACTGTAATTCATAACTTTTATTACAGCCTTTAGGAGAGAAAACACTAGAATAAAAAGACATAAATTTATAATTAATAAAACTAAAAAGCTGAAATAAAATGTTTTTCTCTCGCTTCTTCCACCTGACCAGAACTCTGTTTTATCTTTCCAGATTGCCTTGTTTTGGGGGCCACCATCCATCCTACTGAAGAGTAATGGGAATTTTTTTAATGAGTACCATTGTTATCTGTATGGTGGTTTCTTTATTTTCTTTTTTGGGGAAATTGTATTGTGTTTTGCTCAACTTTTTTTTTTTACTTTCATTAGTTACAGGTTTTATCTATTTTTTTTAAATGTAGTGTTTTCTGGCCTAAAGGCTGTAATAAAGATTTTGATGTGAAACTATAATTGAAAGTATTTCTTCGAATGCTATTGACCCATAGCATTATAGCATCCTAGAGATTTCACCACACAGATTCAATAATAGATGCATATAATTGCATGATTTTTGTAAGAAATATTAATGATAAACATGTATTAAATGGTCACTTTTATCCTTTGTACTCAGGGTTGTTGTTGTTCACTTGTTAAGTCATGTCCGACTTCGTAAACCCATGGCCCATAACGCGCCAGGCCCTCCTGTCTTCCACTGTGTCCCAGAGTTTGCCCAAATTCATGTTCATTGAGTCAATGAAACCATCTAATCATCTCAACCACTCCTATTCCCTTTTCCTTTTCTTTCCCATCTTTCCCAACATTAGGATCTTTTCCAATCAGTCCTCTCTTCTCATTAGTTGGCCAAAGGTTTTGACAGATTCAGCATCTGTCCTTACAAAGAACAGTTAGCGTAGATTTCCTGTACTACTCAGGCTACATAAACATGTACAGCAGGGGTCCCCAACCCCTGGTCCATGGACTGGTACTGGACTGCGGCATGCCAGCAACCGGTCCGCACAAACAAGCAAAGCCCCATCCGTGGGATGCAGGCAGCACACAAAACCACACACCTTCCGATCTGTGGAAAAACCTCTCTCCACGTAACCAGTCCCTGGTGCCCAAAAGGTTGGGGACCTCTGATGTATTGAATAGCTGATGTAGCTTAGCAACTAAGATTGTAAACTACAAGCAGAGATATCTCCAGATTTTGTGCTTGGCTACAAATGTATTATACGGTTGGCCAAGGTAGTTCTTGCAACTCTTACAAGCTTCCCTCATATATCAGTAATAATTCTGACCTTCTGCGATAAGCTAGAGACGTGGTGGCGTAGTGGTCAGAATGCAGTATTGCAGGCTAATTCTGTCGACTGCCAGGAGTTCGATTCTGAGCAGCTCAGGGTTGACTCACTGCCTTCCATTCTTTCCGAGGTGGGTAAAATGAGGACCCAGATTGTTTGGGGCAATATGCTAACTTTGTAAACCGCCTAGAGAGAGCTATAAAGCTCTATGAAGCACTATGTAAGTGTAAATGCTATTGCTAAAGTAAAATACAGTTGAAACACATTGTTTAATGGATAATGTCTCTTACCATTGAACCTTGGGACACACAATTCTTTGTTTCTCTTTCTCTTGAAAACAATATTGATTTGGAACATGTACCATTTGTTTTCAACGGGGAAGAAAACCTGTTAAAAAAGAAGAGTACATAATCAGCAGAGGTAGGTCTATTGCTTTGATTAATTGCCTCCTCCTCGCAAATATTATCTTATACCTTATTCCCTCTTTGAAAGACTGTTCTTTTTCAGCAAATAATATCTAGAGGATTAGGCAAGCACGTTCACCTATGCGGTGCAAATTTTATAAGTAAAAAGTATAAGCCAGCTTCCTATTACTCCTAACAGGAAAGTTTATTTCATGTTTTACCCTAATGCCAAAGATTAGATAAACTTTCCTATTTTGAGGAATGATCACTATGCAGTGCAATGACTATAACACATCCTTTATGTCTTTTAGTTTTAACATCTTCCCCACCCTCTTATTAAGCTCAGAATTTCCAAATGACTAATAAATTATAAAGACACCCCTTCCTGTTTCTACATTACTATTTTACAACATTGCCGTAGTACTGTGCTTAATGAGAAGGCAAGTATAAAACACGATTCCATTAAAATATGATAAAAAACACACATCACGTAGTGGTTCCAAAGTTTTAAGATGAATCACTAAAAACTATCACAGATTTTATATCCGTCTGTCTTTGATATGCAATATAACTTTTGTATAAGGATGTTCTCAAGAGGAAGAAAAAAATAACACTTTCCAATAAATATTATCTGTTGGTGTTTTCACCATAAAGGGTTATTCCTCCCTGACCTCGTGCTAATTAATAGCTTTTAACACTAAATTACATATTATTAATACTCTTTACAAAAATGTTAAAATGAAAATGTTAGTTTGGGGTTCTACACAAAATATTGTTTATGGATTTATCTTAAAAAGTATGCTTCTGCTTCTGATGAAATCTGGATAGACCAATATAGATAGGAGTCTTTCTAAGTCTTTCTAAACAGTGTTGAATTTAGACCTTTAAATTCCTTCATTCCAGATTCAATTAATCTGAATTTGAAATAACGTTATCCTGCTAAAAGCTAAGGACAGAATTCAGAAAGGAAAACTGCAATGCAATATTCTTCCTACCCTTTACAATGTCTGGTGTAAATTATTCCTAAGTCTTCAGACAATTGCTATAGATGTAGTTTTTCCCTTCGCTCGTCATCAGCTAAGAAGAAAAAAAACATATGTGTTGTGTTGACATCAGGAGAGGCGTAATTTGCACAGCCATATTGAAGAGAACATAAGAATTCAACAAGCGACCTTCTGCCGAGAATCATTTCAGCTTAAATGTTTCAATTGTTCCAGTTAATGCTGGCAGTCCCCCCCCCTCCCATTTCCATCACACAAACTCTCAAAGAGTCCAACTCGCCTCGCCAGAATCACTTGTGAGCAAGCCAACAAAAATTGGTTAGGAGATGTGGCTTATGAGATAATCCAGAAAAAGGAGGAAAAAAAAAACACCCCTTTGCTTTTCAGAATATCTCTTTTCAAGGCGAGGAACAGCAGCGAGCAAGCAAAAAATGATAATGCGTAAAAGCAACGAGAAATATCTTCCTAAGCATCTGGGAACTCCTTGAATAACTCATCAAGAAATATGTGTATGAAAACACGCGAACATGTTTGCATTACAGTTAGGCCTGCAGTGTATGGCCTAGTGTTTGGTGATTTCAATATTCAAATCATGTGCCAAATAAACAGCAAATGCAGCACCTGTTCCCGTGCCAAGGGGTAAAGGGGGAGGCCAAATCTGGTTTACTACTTAATTTAAGCCCTGCCAAAAATAGAGCATCTGCTTCCACAAAGATTGTTGACAGCTCAAGCTTTCCTCCCATTGTGTTTTAGCTCTGTTGAGCCCCCAGCATCTGCTCACGCACAGAGGTGTTGACAGTTTGAGCTTTTGTGTTTTCCCATTGTTTTGAAACAGTGCCAGAAACTGGCAGTTTCATCATAGAGTAACTGTTGGCAGCTAAAAAAATAGGGCTCACGTGAAGTTTTACGGGCATTCGGACATTCCGAGGGGGCTCTCATTTCAGCCAAGATACGAAGAGTTGTCCTCTCAAGGCCTTACATTTTGACAGCCACAGAAACTAAGGAGAAAGAAGCAAAGACAGGCGAAAGAAGCAGGTGCAGTTGCAATTTGTGGAGATCTGGTGACATTTTGTTTCTCCTCGAAGTATAGCTTTCACTGCCTGGTGTTCATTTTTCACAGTTTTATAAGGTGGTCTGTTTTTCCCCTTTGGCCAATATAAGTTTCAGTCTAAAAAGTACAGATAGGCCCAGAATAAGAGTTGGAAGGGACATTGGAGGTCTTCTAGTCCAATCCCTTGCTCAAGCAGGAGACCTTATACCAGGGGTCTTCAAACTTGGCCCTTTTATGACTTGTGGACTTCAACTCCAAGAATTCCTCAGCCAAGAATGCTGGCTGCGGAATTCTGAGAGTTGAAGTCCACAAGTTATAAAAGGGCCAAGTTTGAAGGCCCCCTGCCCTATACCATTTCAGACAAATGACTGTTCAATATCTTCTTAAAAACCTCCAGTGATGGAGCACACACAACTTCTGAAGCTAAAAGAAGATGGCAACACTTCTGATAGTAAAAGATGATTATAAAAAAAACAAACTTATGGCAGGTACTATTTCTATCTGGATTTAATGTATCTACATACGCGTGTGTTTATGTATGTACTAACTTATTTCCTTGGAAAGAAGGAAGGGTTGGAGAGAGAGATGTCCTACATGAGTCAGGCATAACAACTGATAATTGTTATGGAGACCACGAAGTCACATGCAACCCCTGAAATGTCTTCTCCATTTTATTTAGGGAAGGAAAAATAGCTTTTTAAATAATTGGACATTACTTCCAGTAAATTAGTGTCATATGTTGGAAGCGTTGCAGTGTTCATTGTAAAATA
The DNA here is from genome assembly GCF_001527695.2 of Protobothrops mucrosquamatus. Classification (NCBI taxonomy): domain Eukaryota; kingdom Metazoa; phylum Chordata; class Lepidosauria; order Squamata; family Viperidae; genus Protobothrops; species Protobothrops mucrosquamatus. Next base: position 125,789 of record NW_015390091.1, read on the forward strand.
AGATGCAATCTTGGTATATATATATATATATATATATATATATATATATATATATATATATATATATATATATATATATATATATATATATATATATATATATATATATATATATATATATATATATATATATATATTCAAGTAGCTAAAAAGCACGAACACCAGGAAATTTTGCAAAACTATAAAAGTTTTAATCCAATAAAACACCAAGCTTTCGTTGGCCACTGCCAACATTGTCAGGGTACATTCAAGTTGATGGGAAAGTTCTTTTATAGGTGAGACGCTGTCTGTACCCAGCTCCTAGATCGTGTCACGGGTCCTGACTGGCCAATCTGCACTTTGGTCATGGTTTGTGTGTCATTGCCTGCACTCTCTCTACTTTTCTTACATGTGTGTGCATTATTGCCCCTTCCCACCTCGTGTAATCCCTCTGAGTCACGATTAGGGAGCCGGGTGCAGACAGCGTCTCACCTATAAAAGAACTTTCCCATCGACTTGAATGTACCCTGACGATGTTGGCAGTGGCCAACGAAAGCTTCCACAAAATAACCTAATTTTGAAAATATCAAAACGTTTTAAAGGACCACAAGCACGAAAAATCGATGAACTTATACCTATATGGGTCCTTAGTAGTCAAACAAAAATTATAATAATAACTATTATTATATTTCGTATCGGGTCGATACGAAATAACTTTCCATAAATATAAACTTTGTATATCTAAAGTTAAGGTTCGAGAAACCAAATCAGCTGCATGTGGCATTTTCTCTAGCAACAGATGCAGCTATAAAAACTTAACAGTGGAAAAAGCCAGGTTTCTGTTTGCCATGAAATTTTGGAGAAAACCGTGAAAATCGCATTCTGCACAATCTGATGTTTGCAAAGTTGGTGTCCACCCTCATTTTAAAAATGCTGAGCTGCAGCTTCACTGTAGGAAAGAGAGAGTATCTTTCTCTAGTTTGAGTAATGGAGAAAACCTCTACTTACCAACCTGCACCAAACTGGGGTAGATGGTAGTTTATGGCCCCCTAATATTGCTTGAAGAGACCTCCATCATCTCCTGGATTAACCACTAATGGCTGAGAGCTAGGAGAGCAGCTTTTTAACCTCTATGTCTGTTCAGCGTAGCTACTTGCATTGGTGAATTCTTTATTTAGGCTATGGCAGGGGTCTTCAAACCTGGCCCTTTTATGACGTGTGGACTTCAACTCCCAGAATTCCTCAGCCAGCATGGCTGGCTGAGGAATTCTGGGAGTTGAAGTCCCCAAGTCATAAAAGGGCCAAGTTTGAAGACCCCTGCTGTAGACTTTCCTGGCTCTCAAAATACATGGCATGGGTGAATGTGTGTGTCAAGGTTGAATTCTTAAGATGCTTGCTAACCTCTGTTGCTACTCAAATTGCCATAGAAACAGGGGGGATGGAGAGCCTGGGAAAGAAATGGGAGTTTCAAGAAGCTGTCCATGGACTATGTTTCATCAGTACGCAGATGACACCCAGCTGTACATCTCCACCCCGGACCACCCCAACGATGCCGCGGAAGTGATGTCCCGGTGCCTGGAGGCCGTGCGAGTCTGGATGGGGAGGAACAGGCTTCGTCTCAACCCGTCCAAGACCGAGTGGCTGTGGTTTCCGGCGTCACGTCATAGCCAGTTGGTTCCATCTCTGGCT
>NW_015390091.1:129157-133373 GCF_001527695.2 Protobothrops mucrosquamatus
GTAAATTAATCAGGGGCTAGAAAAACATATGTTTCTGCCGTTCGTGAAATGTTCATTGGAAGCCCAGCCACTGTTTGAGATCTATAGGCTTTCTCTGCCTCTTTTCTATTGTCGCACAAATAAATGCTGACTATCCACTATTCTGATCTTTTACCAAACTTTCCTTTTCAGGTCCTTTTCAATGGACCTGATTTGTATCAGCCATTCTTTGAGAGCCTTTTCATTTTGCTGAACTATTTTTTCCCCCCTACTCCTTCCTCAGATAACATGGTTAATTTATTTCCTGGCATCCCTGGAAGATTCTGAATGGGAGGCTGAATATATTTGTCTCACCAGCTCTTTCGATTCTCTCTTAACATCCAGCGTTCTTGCGGAAGCATCTTTCTTCTTTTCTCTCTTCTGTCTCCTCATCTCTTGTAGCCTGGTTTTTTTTTGTTTTTTTTTTTTGCAAGGCTTTTACAACTTTCCTCCCATCCCTTTTGTTCATCTATAAGGTTGTTTCATGCCCTGTCCATTTCCTTTCTGTATATTATCTTTTAGCTAGCAAGGGCTCACACTCTTCAAAGTGTTTGGCAGCACAGTCTATTTGACTCTTCATTGTGTCCACTGTCTTCCTCACCCAGCCTTTTTGCTATTTTGGGACGCGTCTTCGCAGAAATTCATTTCTGAGGTTCTCCTCTGGAGAATACTTTGCTTTTTCAATGTTTTCATAACATTTTGACATTATTTCGCATAAAGGGAACTTTTTTCCCTCCTCTTCCTCCTTTTCTTGTTGCATGAATGGCTGGGAGCAAAGTAACGCCCAATAGCCATCGTTTTATTTCTTAGAAATATATTCCACTTTTCAAATATATTCCACATGCCATTCTTTCTTCCTGTTTTCTTTTCCCCTTAACAACATTGTGAAGTAGGCTGGCTTGAACATGAAAGATTGGCTCAAAGTCACTTCGTGAATTTGAGAACTGCACCACAATCTCATTTAGGGACAATACAGGAAACAATATTTTTAACTTGGTTAATGGCATGTCATATCAATTACTTGATTTGAAAATGCCGACATGAGAGCAATTTGAAGAGATAAGAATCTGGTTTCCCAACAAGCTGCTTAACAATGGAAGGAGATATCAGGTTGCTGACAGTAATAGAGCTTTAATTTAAAACTACTGAGCCACTTAGTAGCGTACATTGACATCCATGCCCATTGCTGAATCATATATATGTAAGCTAAAGCATCCTACATAAAGCCAAATCAGAACGTAACTCACCCCCTGTTTTTGCTGTTTGTCTACATTTGTACATACAAATCATAGATCTGTTGTTGGGTTATGTGAACTAAGTATATAAATCTGTCTGCAATTGGGATCTTACAAGACTAGTTTTTATTTTATTTTATACATCTTCCATAGGGTGATCTTAAGTTCAGACATGTGGAGAATATACTGGTCCAGTGGTATCTTTTATTAAATGCCATAAAAGAGACCCATATTTGTCTCTCTGTCTCTTGCAAACATCTATCTATCTATCTATCTATCTGTCTGTCTGTCTGTCTGTCTGTCTGTCTGTCTGTCTGTCTGTCTGTCTGTCTGTCTGTCTGTCTGTCTGTCTATCATTTATCTATTGCATCTATTATCTCTATATCTATCAATCATCTATTGCATCTATTATCTATCTATCTATCTATCTATCTATCTATCTATCTATCTATCTATCTATCTATCTATGTACTATCTATCACATCTTTTATCTCTATATCTATCTATCTATCTATCTATCTATCTATCTATCTATCTATCTATCTATCTATCTATCTATCTATCTATCTATCTATCTATCTATCTATCTATCTATCTATCTAATTCTATATTTCATAACTGCCGATCTCCCTCAGCAGACCTGTTCAGATAATAGAAGTATGGGAGTCTCATGAAAGACAGTTCTAAAGATCCAATTCACTCAAGGTGCTTCCATCACAGCACATAATTGGCACCACCGATCCACTGTCTCATCGTTATTGAAGTCACAGACAAGTCAATGTTTTCAATGCAACTTCTCCTTCAAGTCAGTTGATGGGACGAATGGGAAGGTTGGTATATGTAAATCGTGCCTCTTAAAAACAACTGCAACCTTTGGGAAATAATGTAACGTTTACTTGACGTTATAACCATATATTCCTGTTATCTGAGATGTCCATGGAGGAAAGTGAGAGGGGCAAAGGATGAAAGCGGCATTGTGCTGTTGTGCTCATTGTTGTGCTCATTGTTTGTACAAGCATTGTGACAACACAGGCACGTTTTAAAGTGTTTTGAACTTTTGAGGTTGGCAGGACACAGGGTATCAGCAATAGTAGCAGTAGAACATTGAGTATATAACTACTTCCTCTGTTCTGTGTTGTCTTTTTTTAACGAAAAGGGTCAGAAAATCACAAGTGCATTATTTACAGTATATTATGAATCATTTATTCAACAGTGCCATTCAAAACAGTTTAACAATGGTAGTAAAGGAACATAAAGAAATTAGCTTTCCATTATTTTGTATTTCTCTTTGTATTTTCTTTTCACTGACTAACTCTTCACTTTTTATTCGTATCTCAGTGTTGAATAAGTCAAAGTGTTTAAAAATATCTTCCCATTTACAATGAAAATGAAGGAAAGCCCTTCTCGTTTAACACACACAAACCCTCCATGTAACACATACAAACACACAAACAGAGAGAAAGAGAGAGACAGAGACATAGAAAGAGGCAGAGAACGAGACAGAGAGAGACAGAGAGTTTTCTGTTCTTTCTATCATTCAGTTACTGGCTTGGGTTAATTCCAATGAAACTAATCAAGAAGAGAAGCAACCTAGAACTAAGGAGAAATTTCCTGGCAGTTAGAACAATTAACCAGTGGAACAACCTGCCTCCAGAAGTGGTGAATGCTCCAACACCGGAGGCTTTTAAGAAGAAACTGGACAGCCATTTGTCCGAAATGGTATATGGTCCCCTGCTTGAACAGGGGGTTGGACTAGAAGTCCTTCAAGGTCTCTTCCAGCTCTGTTATTTTGTTATTCTAAAATCAAGGATGACCATTACCATTTTCGCAAAGTTGAATTTGGATTCCTGGCAAGAGGGGAACTGGATTTATTTAGAATCAAGATTTCAACTAAAATCTTCTTCTTTCACCATTGTCCAATGAAAGCCTTCATTATCTTCAGTAATGTTGGTCTGTGAAGCATCCTATGGCTTATTTTATTCATTTTTCAGTAGCTGTCTGAATCTAAGCATTCCTGGCTTCCCATTCAATTCACAGTGTCCATGTCTGGCCATGATTCAAAAATAGCTTACTCTTGCTTCCTTCACAGTGTGTAAGTGTTTTACCTCCTCATTGCCAGAGTGCAGCAGCAGCCAAAAAAAGCTAATACAATCCTTGGTTGTACAAACAGAGGCATAGAATCAAAATCATGTGAAGTATTATTACTGCTTTCTAAATCCTTAGCAAGGCCACACCGGGAATACCGCATCCAGTTTTGGTCACCACGTTATAACAAAGATGTTGAGACTTTGGGCAAAATGCACAGAAGAGCAACTAAAGGCTTGCAGACTAAAGTATGTGAAGAACGATTGCAGGATGTTGGTATGTCTAGTCTAGAGAAAAGAAGGACTAGGGGTGGCATGATAGCAGTATTCCAGTATTTGAGGAGCTATCACAAAGAAGAGGGGCTCAACCTATTCTCTAAAGCACCAGGGGGCAGGACAAGAAACAATGGATGGAAACTAACCAAGGAGAGAGAAACAACCTGGAATTAAGGAGAAACTTCCTAACAGTGAGAACAATGAACAAGTGGAACAGCTTGCCTTCAGACATTATGGGTGCTCCATCAGTGGAGCTTTTTAAGAACAGACTGGACAGCCACTTGTCTGAAATGGTGTAGGGTCTCCTGCTTGAGCAGGGGGTTGAATTAGAAGACCTCCAAGGTATTTCCCAGCTCTATTCTGAATTGAACTGAGTTTTCTTTGGGATCTTGATGCTAAATTTTTGCCCAATGGGAAATATTTTTCATAGCTCCTTCAACTGGGAACTGTCATCTTTTCCAGCTGCAACATTTTGTGTTGCATTGTTGAGGGTTGACCATCCAAAGACAGACATGGATGAAGAGTGCACAGCTCTCTCTCTCTCTCTCTCTCTCTCTCTCTCTCTCTCTCTCTCTCTCTCTCTCTCTCTCTCTCTCTCTCTCT
>NW_015390091.1:134269-135588 GCF_001527695.2 Protobothrops mucrosquamatus
CTCTCTCTCTCTCTCTCTCTCTCTCTCTCTCTCTCTCTCTCTCTCTCTCTCTCTCTCTCTCTCTCTCTCTCTGTGTGTGTGTGTGTGTGTGTGTTAAATTTGGATTGCTAACAAAGAGTTAAAGGGAGACTGGTATATCTATTTCGAGCTACTTAGCTCTCATCAGCCAGCCATACCCTTGAACCTGGGCTACTTGCACATTAGGCAGCTGTGTTGAACTCTAGGCCACAGGCTCTTTCTCACTTTGTCAGCTGTATCAGGGAGGGAAGAGATTTGGGCCGACAGGGTGCATCGTAAAAAAAAAAAACCACTCAAGGCATACACACATACACGCAACATACATATCCAGTGTGAATCTTTAAGTGTTCGTTTTCAGCATTCCTGATTCACAATACCTCACTGGAACTCTGAGGGTTTCTTCTCATATGGATCAAGTCTGTTTCAATCTGGCAAGCCCATCATGTTTCCTGTTCTTACCATTTATAACAATTAAGACAAACACTGAATGACAGTTTGAGAGGAGATGCAGCCAATAGCGTAGCGACATGTCGAGAAGGGGATTAAAGTGTCTTCGAAAATGAATTTGTGCAGCTGCTTGGTGACAATGCTTCCTTAGTCTCATAAAAGAATGAGAACAAGGGAACCCCCTCTGGTGTACTTAAATGCCATTTCAAACGATGAAGTGTGATCCTCTACAATGAGGTTTGATATCTCCATGCTTCCTTGGGCAATATTGAATTGGTTTTAAAGATGTCAATCAGCTGAAGAAACCCTTTAAACATAATACTAGTCTGAGACTGGAAACTTTCATTTTTCATTGGGGATTTATTTTATTTTATTTAGTTTGGATAAGGGCAAAAAAATCATTCCAACGTTTTCTTATATGTCTCAGGCCTTCTTTTCCCTTTACACTAGTAACCAGGGAATAGGTGGTTTTGTTTTATAGTACTAGGAGAGGAGTAGGAATCTTGGCTCTTAAAGATATAACTCAGATCATACTACCTCCACGCTAGTGTCACTGTCACCCCTTAAAAACTAGGGAAATCTACAGGATTTTTTTTTTATTTAGCGTATGGCATATCATACATGAACTAGCAACATAAATTAACATTTCAACTGGATTATTATTATTATTATTATTATTTATTTAACTTATATGCCGCCCTTCTCCCCATGGGACTCAGGGCGGCTCACAGCATGTTAAAACAATATAAAACATTTCCCCTATAAAAGCCAATTAAAAACCAAATATTTATAGCTGTGTCTTATTAAAATCATTAAAATTGTCCCTATTTAAAATTCACCCTAGGTCAGTCCCG
>NW_015390091.1:137197-142186 GCF_001527695.2 Protobothrops mucrosquamatus
GCCTCCCTCATCGCCACAAGGTAGGATCTAAGATGTATCCTTACCTGTGCTCGATCGGATTCGGTTCGGCTGGCCCTCCAACTGCTCTCTAGGCGTCTTTTCCGACGTTTCATCTCTCTCAGCCCCTCGGTAAACCAAGGAGATGGTCGAGATCCACGTCGGGTCAGAGGCCGCAAAGGCACGACTCGGTCCAATGCTGTGGCGGCAGTTGTCTCCCAGGCCGCCGCCTGATTTTCCGCCGAGTCGTGGACTAGATCCTCCGGATATGGCCCAAGCTCCATCAGGAACCTCTCAGGGTTAGTAGAACCCAATAAAATATAAATGTCCAAAAGATCTATGTTCACATATCAATGTCTAGGCCAGGGGTAGGCAATCTTGGCTCTTTTATGACTCGTGGACTTTAACTCCCAGAATTCCTGAGCCAGCGTGGCTCAGCTTGGAAACCTCTCCCTTTCCCCTCAGCATGGCTGGCTCAGGAATTCTGGGAGTTGAAGTCCACGAGTCATAAAAGAGCCAAGGTTGCCTATCCCTGGACTAGGCCATCTAACCATTGAAGCACAGCATTGTTTACATTAAAAAAAATCAATACTGGACCCATATATGCCCTCAGCTTACAGTCAGTTAGATGTTTGTTTTGTTTTGGGACCATGCACTCACACTGAGGGGAGGATACTATGCCCCGTTTATACTGTGAATCCTAGCAGATGCCATGTGAAGTGTGAATCTTATTTAGCATTGTCCATTGCTGACAAGGTAGTTCAAAGCCTGGCCCTCTTCTTGGGGGGAGGGACATTGATATGTCTTCCTATGTCTGGACCTTCAGAGACCCATTTGGTTTTCCATTGGGAACTGATAGCAATAGCACTTAGACTTATATACTGCTTCACAATGCTTTACCGCCTTCTCTAAGCGGTTTACAGAGTCAGTATCTTGCCCCCAACAATCTGGGTCCTCATTTTACCGACCTCAGAAGGACGGAAAGCTGAGTCAACCTTGAGCTGGTCAGGATCGAACTGCCAAACTGCTGGCAGCTAGGAGTCAGCAGAAGTAGCCTGCAGTACTACATTCTAACCACTGCACCACCAGGGCTCTTAAAGATGGCAAAGCTGATGTTAAAGTTAAACAATACTGTGCTCCTGTATTGCTTAGCAGCTGCCATATTAGTAAGTTAAACACCAGACTCAATGACACCATAAGGGTTATAAATGGACGTATCAAAACCACTCACTTCCTATTCTGAGCCAGATAGCACTGCCAACTTTACGAAGGCAACATGAAGAGAGAGAATACAAGAAAATTATGAACAACTAATACCTACTGGTTCATGCTGACCTTCCTCATTTATCCGCAGAAAGACTTAAATCCAGGAAGCCACCACTGGCACTTGCACAACATCTGCCCAACCACTTTAACATCGATTCCCAATTGGTCACTGAATGCCCAGACATAGGAAGACATATCAATGACCCCATGACTGCATCAGCAATGGACAATCCTGAATAGAATTTGCACCACCCACAGCATCTGCCAGGACTCTCTGTATAAATAGGGCATAGTTGGTGGGTATAGATACACTAACATTTGCACAACATCTGCCCAACAACTTTAACATTCTCTTCTCTTCTCTTCTCTTCTCTTCTCTTCTCTTCTCTTCTCTTCTCTTCTATTCTATTCTATTCTATTCTATTCTATTCTATTCTATTCTATATGACCTACAAGGTCCCTTCCAACTCAACTCAACTCTTCTCTTCTCTTCTCTTCTCTTCTCTTCTCTTCTCTTCTCTTCTCTTCTCTTCTCTTCTCTTCTATTCTCTTCTATTCTATTCTATTCTATTCTTTGAAGCTTAAGAGGAATGGCATGATTGTGAGTTCTTACAAAAGAGAAGAACAAAGAGAAAATTGCTGCTTAAGAAATGGGTCCTTAAGGTCCTAAGCTGTAGTCCGTGGTGTGGTTGTATTATTTTGAGAGATATTGTCATGCTCTAATTCAGCGACAATTACAGATAATGATTCTGGTGAGCTCTGAATATACATTTATATTCCTATTAGTTCATATTAAAGTTGTGCCAAAAGATTACCCTGGCTCCATTTTGCATCCATTCATCAATTTACGGTACTAAATCAAACTGGAATGATTTATAGTGGCTAGGGGCCTGGATTACAAACTCTCCAAAAAGAGGGGGGGTGGAAATCACAACCATCTTTTCTTTTCTAGTATATTATTCATTTTAACTCTTTAAAAAATGCTACAAATGTAGGATGTACTGAAATGTTGAGATAACAACCCAACATCACCGGATGTCCATTGTGAAAAAGATGTCAATGCTTGTCTCCATCACAATACTTCAACTCTGCATGGAAGGATGCTCGTTGTGTCAATAACTCAATATTTCCAACAATGTCAGCAAGATGAAGGAGTTGAGAGCTGATGGATTTTTCCGGTTCCTGGCTGGGCATTGTTTTTCTTTTAATTACAAATGACATGGACAGGCCATTGTAAAATAAAATCCTTCCTTTGTTCCATCTTCAAATATTGGTGTGCAATTCAGTCCAATATTCACCAGTTCTTCTGTGAGCTTTCTTGACAAAGCTGAAAAAGTCCCTTCCTGTTCTTCTACATTTGCCCAAGTGAATTGAAAATGGCCGTCGTCGTAATAACAAACACTACATACATTTTCTCTGTTCACGGCCTCTGCTGCATTTTGCAAAACTGTGCAATAGGCACTAAGTGTTACATTCTTCAGTCAGAAATGGGGAAGCTCACAGAACCATCATTTGCACTTAAAGCATTTTGGAGAGCATAGCTGTGAAATATCTCCAGTATAGTGTAACACGCAATCATAAGCTTTAAATAAGAAGCAGAAGGTTGGAGAGAGGGCAACTAAAGATTTAACAACCTCATCTTCATTGGTGTAGCTGGTGCCTGCAGTATCTACAGTCAGAAATGTGTGTATGTACTGTACGTGTGTATGTGTGTTTACACATGTACATAAATATACAATTTTCATCTCCTATGAAAATTGAAGTGGGGACCTTGGTGCTCTCTGAGTGTGGTTGTTTTCTTGCAGATGTTTTATTACACAACTAGGTAACACCATCAGTGCTAGAAGGGAATAGTGTTTGCTCTCAAGCAACCTGGAATTAAGGAGAAACTTCCTGACAGTGAGGACAATTAACCAGTGGAACAGCTTGCCTCCAGAAATTGTGGGTGCTCCATCATTGGAGGCTTTTAAGAAGAGACTGGACAGCCACCTATCTGAGATGGTATAGGTTCTCCTGCTTGAGCAGTGGGCTGGACTAGAAGATCTCCAAGGTCCCTTCCAGCTCTATTCTATTCTATTCTATTCTATTCTATTCTATTCTATTCTATTCTATTCCATTCCATTCCATTCCATTCCATTCCATTCTATTCCATTCTAAATTCACTGTAGGATAAAAGCCTCTTTTTTGAAGGTTATTGAACATAATTTACCAGGTTGCAGATAGATAGATAGATTTTTTTGAGTTTCCAGCATAGGTTGAAAGAAAGTGATTGGTCCAACATTACCTAACAGTCTTCAGTGCCTAAGGGAAGATTAGAACCAGGGTTTTCCAGTTCCTAGTTGAGTTGCTCAAACACTACACCACATTGGCTGTCATCTCTCTATCTATGAACAGATACCATGGATTGTTGTTCAAAATTTCTAAAAGTTCCTTTTAGTCCTTAAGGGAAAAGATGACTTTAGAATGTTTGTGTCTTGGTTATTCTGCCCATAGGTACCCTAAAGGCACTTCCACAAATTGAAATGTATTGCAGTTTAATCAGCATTTAAATCCTGATGCGAAAGAATTACAATTTGATAAGCGGGGACTTTTTTTCCCCGTGAACATTGAGTTCCAGATGGTGACAGATTCCCCATATAGGTTTCATTTGGCATTTGAACATTTGTGCATTACAGGCTTTTATTCTCATTTATGCTTAATGATGGATGCCATCCAGACAATGCAAGATGTTATCCAGCATGTTAGACTTCTGCTAAGTGGACTGAAAGTAGAATCCTTCTGTTGAGGAGTCTTTGTATCCTCAGCATGATGGTATTCAAAATCATGTTTTCTACTTGGAGTCCTCATGTACTTAAATAACAAACTCTAGAAGCCTACAAAACAGCTAGAGAACAGGAAAAACTCAAGAGGACAATGGAAGAGAAAAGTTTCAATTAGGAATATGCATTCCTGGTACAATAATCAAGAGAGATGTTGAAAAATCTCACTGCGGTGAATGACACTAATTTGCATCCTCTGAGATCTGTTGCTTTTCAGATTTATTTTGCATATGGTATATCATAAATAGACTAGCAATATATATTAACATTTCATCTAGATTGGTAGAACGCAATAAAATATAAATCTTAAAAAGATCTATAACAGACAAATGGCTGTCCAATCTCTTAAAAATCTCCAGTGTTGGAGCACCCACAACTTCTGGAGGCAGGTTGTTCCACTGGTTAATTGTTCTAACTGTCAGGAAGTTTCTCCTTAGTTCTAGGTTGCTTCTCTCCTTGGTCAGTTTCCATCCATTGCTTCTTGTCCTGCCTTCAGGTGCTTTGGAGAATAGCTTGACTCCCTCTTCTTTGTGGCAGCCCCTGAGATATTGGAACACTGCTATCATGTCACCCCTGGTCCTTCTCTTCATTAAACTAGACATACCCAATTCCAGCAACCGTTCTTTATATGTTTTAGCCTGCAGTCCCCTGATCATCTTTGCTTCTCTTCTCTGCACTCTTTCTAGAGTCTCAACATCTTTTTTTTACACTGTAGAGCCTAACCTGGATGCAGTATTCAAAGTGTGACCTTACTAAGGCATTATAAAGTGGTATTAACACTTCATGTGATCTCAATTCTATCTCTCTGTAAGCCCTCAGCTTACAGGTAGTCACGATGTGATCTACAGTTTGACATGGGACCCCGCAGTCACGTTGAGGGGAGGATATTATGCCTCATTTATACAGA